>NC_034182.2:39811921-39951921 GCF_002021735.2 Oncorhynchus kisutch
TGGGAAAAAGGGCTGCCTAAGTATGATCCCCAATCAGAGACAACGATAGACAGCTGCCTCTGATTGGGAACCATACTCGGCCAACAAAGAAATAGAAAAACTAGAATGCCCAGCCAAATCACACCCTAAGGTCAGGGCGTAACTCTAAGGTCAGGGCGTAACACTAAGGTCAGGGCGTAACACTAAGGTCAGGGCGTGACACTAAGGTCAGGGCGTGACACTAAGGTCAGGGCGTGACACTAAGGTCAGGGCGTGACACTAAGGTCAGGGCGTGACACTAAGGTCAGGGCGTGGCACTAAGGTCAGGGCGTGGCACTAAGGTCAGGGCGTGACACTAAGGTCAGGGCGGGACACTAAGGTCAGGGCGTGACACTAAGGTCAGGGCGTGACACTAAGGTCAGGGCGTGACACTAAGGTCAGGGCGTGACACTAAGGTCAGGGCGTGACACTAAGGTCAGGGCGTGACACTAAGGTCAGGGCGTGACACTAAGGTCAGGGCGTGACACTAAGGTCAGGGCGTGACACTAAGGTCAGGACAATAACATAAGTTACCTTTTCTTGCTGAAACACTTTGACACACACGCTTTTTAAAAACAACAACTTGCTGGCGCTGCAGACAGACATCACAAAGTGTAAACAA
Organism: Oncorhynchus kisutch; assembly: GCF_002021735.2. Lineage (NCBI taxonomy): Eukaryota > Metazoa > Chordata > Actinopteri > Salmoniformes > Salmonidae > Oncorhynchus > Oncorhynchus kisutch. The sequence continues at coordinate 39,812,562 of NC_034182.2, forward strand.
AGAATAAATAAATAAATGTGTATAGTTCATACTGCCATTTTTTGCCTTCTTTTTGTTTTTGAGAAACGAATTGCCTCCCTGCAGTTCCTCTTCAGCACTAGACTGGCACTTTGTGTTGAAGTGGTATTCTATGTGTTGAAACGTATTGCCTCTACTCCCTGCAGTTCCTCTTCAGCACTAGACTGGCACTTTGTGTTGAAGTGGTATTCTATGTGTTGTCGTGTTGTCTTTTCTAGTTAGCTTCGCCATGTTCCCCCAATCAGCCAATTTACAACACAGCCATCCATCCGTGACCCAAGCTGAAAATCCACATCCTCTCTCTCTCCCCCCCTGCCTCTCTCTCTCTCTCTCTCCCCCCCTGCCTCTCTCTCTCCCCCTCTGCCTCTCTCTCTCCCCCCTGCCTCTCTCTCTCCCCCCCTGCCTCTCTCTCCCCCCCTGCCTCTCTCTCTCCCCACTGCCTCTCTCTCTCCCCCCCTGCCTCTCTCTCTCCCCCCCTGCCTCTCTCTCTCCCCCCCTGCCTCTCTCCCCCCCCCCCTGCCTCTCTCTCTCCCCCCCTGCCTCTCTCTCTCCCTCCTGCCTCTCTCTCTCCCCCCCTGCCCCTCTCTCTCCCCCCCTGCCTCTCTCTCCCCCCCCCTGCCTCTCTCTCTCCCCCCCTGCCTCTCTCTCTCCCCCCCTGCCTCTCTCTCTCCCCCCTGCCTCTCTCTCTCCCCCCCTGCCTCTCTCTCTCCCCCCTGCCTCTCTCTCTCCCCCCCTGCCTCTCTCTCTCCCCCCCTGCCTCTCTCTCTCTCCCCCCCTGCCTCTCTCTCTCCCCCCCTGCCTCTCTCTCTCCCCCCCTGCCTCTCTCTCCCCCCCTGCCTCTCTCTCTCCCCCCCTGCCTCTCTCTCTCCCCCCCCTGCCCCTCTCTCTCCCCCCCTGCCTCTCTCTCCCCCCCTGCCTAGGCAATTCCAATGAGATCCAATTCCTTCTTAGAAAGGAAATACTACATTAATCAGAATAGGGAATTATAGGGCTTCTGTTTTCTCTATTTACAAAAGGATAAAGACTTCTACCACTTTGTCTCAGCGTTTTGTTAAGAACAGTATTTGCCTTGATCTCTGTTCTTTTCTTTCTTCTGGCAATACTTTTTTCTACGTGAGTTCTGGTATTTCCAACTAACACCGCATAGTTGTTCATTTTATTCTACGTAAGTTCTGGTATTTCCAACTAACACCCCATAGTTGTTCATTTTTGTGAACAGATTCCGTCTTGCTTTCTAAAAAATAAACCTGAAGTTTCACCTCGGGCAAACAGCAGTAGATGAAACTTAGGGGAAAGACAAAATGGAAAACCTTCATTTTCTCAGCGTACAACTGTGAGGAGAGAGGCATGGAGGGAGGGAGAGAGGCATGGAGGGAGGGAGAGAGGCATGGAGAGAGGGAGGGAGGGCGGGAGAGAGGGAGGGAGAGAGGCATGGAGAGAGGGTGGGAGAGAGGGAGGGAGGGAGAGAGGCATGGAGAGAGGGAGGGAGAGAGACATGGAGATAGGGAGAGAGAGAGAGGGACCAGTAACATTCTGACTATGTGTAACTTTCAGGAGAGAGGGAGAGAGAGAGAGAGAGAGAGAGAGAAAGAGAGAGAGAGAGAGAGAGAGAGGCATGGAGAGAGGGACCAGTAACATTCTGACTATGTATAACTTTCAGTAGAGAGGGAGAGACCCCAATCCACAAAAGTGGAGACAAATTTGACCCCAATAACTATGCGTTAACAGTAACCTTGGGAAAATCCTCTGCATTATCATTAACAGCAGACTCGTACATTTCCTCAATGAAAACAATTTACTGAGCAAATGTCAAATGGGCTTTTTACCAAATTACAGTACAACAGACCATGTATTCACCCTGCACACCCTAATTGACAACCAAACAAACCAAAACAAAGGAAAAGTATTCTCATGCTTTGTTGATTTAAAAAAAGCCTTCGACTCAATTTGGCATGAGGGTCTGCTATACAAACTGATGGAAAGTGGTGTTGGAGGTAAAACATCCAACATTATAAAATCCATGTACACAAACAACAAGTGTGCAGTTAAAATTGGCAAAAAACACACAAATCCCTTCCCACAGGGCCGTGGGGTGAGACAGGGATGCAGCTTAAGCCCCACCCTCTTCAACATATATATCAATGAATTGGCGCGGGGCACTAGAACAGTCTGCAGCAGCCGGCCTCCCCCTGCTAGAATCTGAAGTCAAATGTCTACTATTTGCTGATGATCTGGTGCTTCTGTCACCAACCAAGGAGGGTCTACAGTAACACCTAGATCTTCTGCACAGATTCTGTCAGACCTGGGCCTTGACAGTAAATCTGAGTAAGACCAAAAATAATGGTGTTCCAAAAAAGGTCCAGTCGCCAGGACCACAAATACAAATTCCATCTAGACACTGCTGCCCTACAGCACAGAAAAAACTATACATACCTTGGCGTAAACATCAGCGCCACAGGTAACTTCCACAAAGCTGGAAGAACACCAAATAATGCACGCAGAGCAGAATTAGGCCGGGAAACATGTGTTTCAGAATCCCTGACCACTGTGTCTGATCCAAACTTAAGGAAAGCTTTGACTATGTACAGACTCAGTGAGCATAGCCTTGCTAATTGAGAAAGGCCGCCGTAGGCAGACCTGGCTCTCAAGAGAAGACAGGCTATGTGCACACTGCCCACAAAATGAGGTGGAAACTGAGCTGCACTTCCTAACCTCCTGCCCAATGTATGACCATATTAGAGAGACATATTTCCCTCAGATTACACAGATCTACAAAGAATTCGAAAACAAACCCAATTTGGATAAACTCCCATATCTACTGGGTGAAAGTCCACAGTGTGACGAATAAACACCATTGTAAATACACCCATATAAATACAACCCATATTTATGCTTATTTATTTATTTATTTTCCCTTGTGTACTTTACCCATTTGTACATTGTTACAAATATATATATATAATATGACATTTGTAATGTCTTTATTGTTTTGAAACTTCTGTATGTGTAATGTTTACTGTTAATTTTGATTGTTTATTTCACTTTTGTAGATTATCTACCTCACTTGCTTTGGCAATGTTAACACATGTTTCCCATGCCAATAAACCCCTTGAATTGAATTGAAATGGGAGAGAGAGAGGCATGGAGAGAGGGAGAGAGAGAGGCATGGAGAGAGAGAGGCATGGAGAGATGGAGAGAGAGAGGCATGGAGAGATGGAGAGAGAGAGGCATGGAGAAATGGAGAGAGAGAGGCATGGAGAGAGGGAGAGAGAGAGGCATGGAGAGAGAGAGAGGCATGGAGAGATGGAGAGAGAGAGGCATGGAGAGAGAGAAGCATGGAGAGAGGGAGAGAGAGAGGCATGGAGAGAGAGAGGCATGGAGAGAGGGAGAGAGAGAGGCATGGAGAGAGAGAGAGGCATGGAGAGATGGAGAGAGAGAGGCATGGAGAGAGAGAGAGGCATGGAGAGATGGAGAGAGAGAGGCATGGAGAGAGAGAGGCATGGAGAGAGGGAGAGAGAGAGGCATGGAGAGAGAGAGAGGCATGGAGAGATGGAGAGAGAGAGGCATGGAGAGAGAGAAGCATGGAGAGATGGAGAGAGAGAGGCATGGAGAGAGGGAGGGACCAGTAACATTCTGACTATGTGTAACTTTCAGGAGAGAGGCATGGAGAGAGGGAGAGAGAGAGAGAGAGAGAGAGATTGTAATTGAAGAATTCATAGAATCTAACCACTTCTGGGAAATTTGGAACACACTAAACAAACAACAACACAAAGAGTTCCAAAACAGAGATGTATGGATAGACCACTTCTCCAATCTTTTTGTCTCTATAACAAAGAACAAACAGCAAAGACATATACATGGTCTACTAATCTTAGAATCTTAGAATCAACTATTAAAGACAACCAGAACCCACTGGATTCTCCAATTACATCGAATGAACTACTTGACAAATTACATACAAACCCTCCAACCCAAAAAGTCCTGTGGTCTTGATGGAATCCTAGTTAAAGTACAAAGGGGAAAATAAATAAGCATAAATATGGGTTGTATTTACTATGGTGTTTGTTCTTCACTGGTTGCCCTTTTCTTGTGGCAACAGGTCACAAATATTGCTGCTGTGATGTCACACTGTGGTATTTCACCCAGTAGATATGGGAGTTTATCAAAATCGGGTTTGTTTTAAAATTCTTTGTGGATCTGTGTAATCTGAGGGAAATATGTCTCTCTAATATGGTCATACATTGGGCAGGAGGTTAGGAAGTGCAGCTCAGTTTCCACCTCATTTTGTGGGCAGTGAGCACATAGCCTGTCTTCTCTTGAGAGCCATGTCTGCCTACGACAGCCTGTCTCAATAGCAAGGCTATGCTCACTGAGTCTGTACATAGTCAAAGCTTTCCTTAAGTTTGGGTCAGTCACAGTGGTCCGTATTGCTCTGTTCAAGTAGAGTGTGATTTTGCTGTGGTCTGATAGAGGTGTCAGTGGGCTGACTGTGAACGCTCTGAGAGACTCTGGGTTGAGGTCAGAGGTCATAAAGTAATCTACACTACTACTGCCAAGAGATGAGCTATAGGTGTACCTACCCTAGGAGTCCTCTTGAACCCTACCATTAACTATGTACATACCCAGCGTGTGACAGCGCTTCCGGAGTTGTGACCTGTTTTTTTGGTAATGTTGTCCTAGTTGTGTCTAGGGTGGCATATGGGGGAGGGAATGCTGTCACCACCAGGCAGATGTTTGTCCCCCTGTGTGCTGAGGGTGTCAGGTTCTTGTCCAGGTCTATTATTTAGGTCGCCACAGACTAGTACATGTCCCTGGGCCTGGAAATGATTGATTTCCCCCTCCAGGATGGAGAAGCTGTCTTCATTAAAGTATGGGGATTCTAGTGGGGGGATATAGGTAGCACACAGGAGGACATTTTTCTCTGTTGAGATCATTTCCTTTTGAATTTCTAGCCAAATGTAAAATGTTCCTGTTTTGACTAATTTAATAGAGTGGATTAGGTCTGCTCTATATCAAATTAGCATACCCCCTGAGTCTCTTCCCTGTTTCACACCTAGTAGTTTGGTTGATGGGACTACCAGCTCTCTGTAGCCTGGAGGGCAACCAGTAGGTCCGTCTCCTCTATACCATGTTTCTTGTAGGATGACAATGTTTTATTTGAGATTTATTTGGTGAAGTCCAGGTTCCTGCTCTTTAGGCCAAAGGCAGATTTCCTCAGGCTTTGGATATTTCAGGATGAGATAGTGAAGGCTTTGTGTTCCATAAAGAGTCCAATGTTGTCGGTCGTGTGGTTTGGCTCGTGTAAGAGTGGGGGTTGGGCCTGTTTTCATCTCTCTCCCTCTATTTCGCTGATATTTTGGAAAGGACACTCAGTCAGGGATACCGCCGCATCAGCTCCCTCCACATCAGCTCCCCCTGCATCAGCTCCCCATGCATCAGCTCCCCCTGCATCAGCTCCCCCTGCATCAGCTCCCTCCGCATCAGCTCCCCCTGCATCAGCTCCCCCTGCATCAGCTCCCCCTGCATCAGCTCCCCTGCACCAGCTCCCCCTGCATCAGCTCCCCCTGCATCAGCTCCCCCTGCATCAGCTCCCCCTGCATCAGCTCCCCCTGCACCAGCTCCCCCTGCATCAGCTCCCCCTGCATCAGCTCCCCCTGCATCAGCTCCCCCTGCATCAGCTCCCCCTGCACCAGCTCCCCCTGCTCTGTATGAGTTCTCTCAAACCACTGGTATCCTTCTTCACAGATCCTGTTGTTGATGTTACTCATGCAAATATAATCTTGACCAAATCCAAAAGGTGTGTGTGTGTGTGTGTGTGTGTGTGTGTGTGTGTGTGTGTGTGTGTGTGTGTGTGTGTGTGTGTGTGTGTGTGTGTGTGTGTGTGTGTGTGTGTGTGTGTGTGTGTGTGTGTGTGTGTGTGTGTGTGTGTGTGTGTGTGTGTGTGTGTGTGTGTGTGTGTGTGTGTGTGTGTGTGTGTGTGTGTGTGTGTGTGAAATCAGGTGACACCCAGAGCCTGCTGTGTCCATCAATGTAAATAGTCTGTGAAAACACAGAGACCACTAATTTTATAGAACACAGACTGTTTTATAGAACACAGAGACTACTGTTTTATAGAACACAGAGACTACTGTTTTATAGAACACAGAGACTACTGTTTTATAGAACACAGAGACTACTGTTTTATAGAACACAGAGACTACTGTTTTATAGAACACAGAGACTACTGTTTTATAGAACACAGAGACTACTGTTTTATAGAACACAGAGACTACTGTTTTATAGAACACAGAGACTACTGTTTTATAGAACACAGAGACTACTGTTTTATAGATCACAGAGATTACTGTTTTATAGATCACAGAGACTACTGTTTTATAGAACACAGAGACTACTGTTTTATAGATCACAGAGACTACTGTTTTATAGATCACAGAGACTACTGTTTTATAGAACACAGAGACTACTGTTTTATAAAACACAGAGACTACTGTTTTATAGAACACAGAGACTTACTGTTTTATAGAACACAGAGACTACTGTTTTATAGAACACAGAGACTACTGTTTTATAGAACACAGAGACTACTGTTTTATAGATCACAGAGACTAATGTTTTATAGAACACAGAGACTACTGTTTTATAGAACACAGAGACTACTGTTTTATAGAACACAGAGACTACTGTTTTATAGAACACAGAGACTACTGTTTTATAGAACACAGAGACTACTGTTTTATAGAACACAGAGACTACTGTTTTATAGAACACAGAGACTACTGTTTTATAGATCACAGAGACTACTGTTTTATAGAACACAGAGACTACTGTTTTATAAAACACAGAGACTACTGTTTTATAGAACACAGAGACTTACTGTTTTATAGAACACAGAGACTACTGTTTTATAGAACACAGAGACTACTGTTTTATAGATCACAGAGACTACTGTTTTATAGAACACAGAGACTACTGTTTTATAGATCACAGCGACTACTGTTTTATAGAACACAGAGACTACTGTTTTATAGAACACAGAGACTACTGTTTTATAAAACACAGAGACTACTGTTTTATAGAACACAGAGACTTACTGTTTTATAGAACACAGAGACTACTGTTTTATAGAACACAGAGACTACTGTTTTATAGAACACAGAGACTACTGTTTTATAGATCACAGAGACTAATGTTTTATAGAACACAGAGACTACTGTTTTATAGAACACAGAGACTACTGTTTTATAGAACACAGAGACTACTGTTTTATAGAACACAGAGACTACTGTTTTATAGAACACAGAGACTACTGTTTTATAGAACACAGAGACTACTGTTTTATAGAACACAGAGACTACTGTTTTATAGATCACAGAGACTACTGTTTTATAGAACACAGAGACTACTGTTTTATAAAACACAGAGACTACTGTTTTATAGAACACAGAGACTTACTGTTTTATAGAACACAGAGACTACTGTTTTATAGAACACAGAGACTACTGTTTTATAGATCACAGAGACTACTGTTTTATAGAACACAGAGACTACTGTTTTATAGATCACAGCGACTACTGTTTTATAGAACACAGAGACTACTGTTTTATAGAACACAGAGACTACTGTTTTATAGATCACAGAGACTACTGTTTTATAGAACACAGAGACTACTGTTTTATAAAACACAGAGACTACTGTTTTATAGAACACAGAGACTTACTGTTTTATAGAACACAGAGACTACTGTTTTATAGAACACAGAGACTACTGTTTTATAGAACACAGAGACTACTGTTTTATAGATCACAGAGACTAATGTTTTATAGAACACAGAGACTACTGTTTTATAGAACACAGAGACTACTGTTTTATAGAACACAGAGACTACTGTTTTATAGAACACAGAGACTACTGTTTTATAGAACACAGAGACTACTGTTTTATAGAACACAGAGACTACTGTTTTATAGAACACAGAGACTACTGTTTTATAGAACACAGAGACTACTGTTTTATAGAACACAGAGACTACTGTTTTATAGAACACAGAGACTACTGTTTTATAGAACACAGAGACTACTGTTTTATAGAACACAGAGACTACTGTTTTATAGATCACAGAGATCACTGTTTTATAGAACACAGACTGTTTTATAGATCACAGAGACTACTGTTTTATAGAACAGAGACTACTGTTTTATAGAACACAGAGACCACTGTTTTATAGAACACAGACTGTTTTATAGAACACAGATACTGTTTTATAGAACACAGATACTGTTTTATAGAACACAGATACTGTTTTATAGAACACAGATACTACTGTTTTATAGAACACAGATACTACTGTTTTATAGAACACGGAGACTGTTTTATAGAACACAGAGACTACTGTTTTATAGAACACAGAGACTGTTTTATAGAACACAGAGACTGTTTTATAGAACACAGATACTGTTTTATAGATCACAGAGACTAGTGTTTTATAGAACACAGAGACTACTGTTTTATAGAACACAGAGACTACTGTTTTATAGAACACAGAGACTACTGTTTTATAGAACACAGAGACTACTGTTTTATAGAACACAGAGACTACTGTTTTATAGATCACAGAGATCACTGTTTTATAGAACACAGACTGTTTTATAGATCACAGAGACTACTGTTTTATAGAACACAGAGACTACTGTTTTATAGAACACAGAGACTACTGTTTTATAGATCACAGAGATCACTGTTTTATAGAACACAGACTGTTTTATAGATCACAGAGACTACTGTTTTATAGAACACAGAGACTACTGTTTTATAGAACACAGAGACTACTGTTTTATAGAACACAGAGACTACTGTTTTATAGAACACAGAGACTACTGTTTTATAGAACACAGAGACTACTGTTTTATAGAACACAGAGACTACTGTTTTATAGAACACAGAGACTACTGTTTTATAGAACACAGAGACTACTGTTTTATAGAACACAGAGACTACTGTTTTATAGATCACAGAGATCACTGTTTTATAGAACACAGACTGTTTTATAGATCACAGAGACTACTGTTTTATAGAACACAGAGACTACTGTTTTATAGAACACAGAGACTACTGTTTTATAGAACACAGAGACTACTGTTTTATAGAACACAGAGACTACTGTTTTATAGAACACAGAGACTACTGTTTTATAGAACACAGAGACTACTGTTTTATAGAACACAGAGACTACTGTTTTATAGAACACAGAGACTACTGTTTTATAGATCACAGAGACTACTGTTTTATAGAACACAGAGACTACTGTTTTATAGAACAGAGACTACTGTTTTATAGATCACAGAGATCACTGTTTTATAGAACACAGACTGTTTTATAGATCACAGAGACTACTGTTTTATAGAACAGAGACTACTGTTTTATAGAACACAGAGACCACTGTTTTATAGAACACAGACTGTTTTATAGAACACAGATACTGTTTTATAGAACACAGATACTGTTTTATAGAACACAGATACTGTTTTATAGAACACAGATACTACTGTTTTATAGAACACAGATACTACTGTTTTATAGAACACGGAGACTGTTTTATAGAATACAGAGACTACTGTTTTATAGAACACAGAGACTGTTTTATAGAACACAGATACTGTTTTATAGATCACAGAGACTACTGTTTTATAGAACACAGAGACTACTGTTTTATAGAACACAGAGACTACTGTTTTATAGAACACAGAGACTACTGTTTTATAGATCACAGAGACTACTGTTTTATAGAACACGGAGACTACTGTTTTATAGATCACAGAGACTACTGTTTTATAGAACACAGAGACTACTGTTTTATAGATCACAGAGACTACTGTTTTATAGAACACGGAGACTACTGTTTTATAGATCACAGAGACTACTGTTTTATAGAACACAGAGACTACTGTTTTATAGATCACAGAGACTACTGTTTTATAGAACACAGAGACTACTGTTTTATAGAACACAGAGACTACTGTTTTATAGAACACAGAGACCACTGTTTTATAGATCACAGAGACCACTAATTTTATAGAACACAGACTGTTTTATAGAACACAGAGACTACAGTTTTATAGAACACAGAGACTACTGTTTTATAGATCACAGAGACCACTAATTTTATAGAACACAGACTGTTTTATAGAACACAGAGACTACTGTTTTATAGAACACAGAGACTACTGTTTTATAGAACACAGAGACTACTGTTTTATAGAACACAGAGACTACTGTTTTATAGAACACAGAGACTACTGTTTTATAGATCACAGAGACTACTGTTTTATAGAACACAGAGACTACTGTTTTATAGAACACAGAGACTGTTTTATAGAACACAGAGACTACTGTTTTATAGATCACAGAGACTACTGTTTTATAGAACACAGAGACTGTTTTATAGAACACAGATACTGTTTTATAGATCACAGAGACCACTGTTTTATAGAACACAGAGACTACTGTTTTATAGATCACAGAGACTACTGTTTTATAGAACACAGAGACTACTGTTTTATAGAACACAGAGACTACTGTTTTATAGAACACAGAGACTACTGTTTTATAGAACACAGAGACTACTGTTTTATAGATCACAGAGACTACTGTTTTATAGAACACAGAGACTACTGTTTTATAGAACACAGAGACCACTGTTTTATAGATCACAGAGACTACTGTTTTATAGAACACAGAGACTACTGTTTTATAGAACACAGAGACTGTTTTATAGAACACAGAGACTACTGTTTTATAGATCACAGAGACTACTGTTTTATAGAACAGAGACTACTGTTTTATAGAACACAGAGACTGTTTTATAGAACACAGAGACTACTGTTTTATAGAACACAGAGACTGTTTTATAGAACACAGAGACTACTGTTTTATAGAACACAGAGACTACTGTTTTATAGATCACAGAGACTACTGTTTTATAGAACACAGAGACAACTGTTTTATAGAACACAGAGACTGTTTTATAGAACACAGAGACTACTGTTTTATAGAACACAGAGACTGTTTTATAGAACACAGAGACTACTGTTTTATAGAACACAGAGACTACTGTTTTATAGATCACAGAGACTACTGTTTTATAGATCACAGAGACCACTGTTTTATAGATCACAGAGACTACTGTTTTATAGAACACAGAGACTACTGTTTTATAGAACACAGAGACTACTGTTTTATAGAACACAGAGACTACTGTTTTATAGAACACAGAGACCACTGTTTTATAGAACACAGAGACCACTGTTTTATAGAACACAGAGACTACTGTTTTATAGAACACAGAGACTACCGTTTTATAGAACACAGAGACTACTGTTTTATAGATCACAGAGACTACTGTTTTATAGATCACAGAGACTACTGTTTTATAGACCACAGAGACTACTGTTTTATAGAACACAGAGACTACTGTTTTATAGAACACAGAGACTACTGTTTTATAGATCACAGAGACTACTGTTTTATAGATCACAGAGACTACTTTTTTATAGATTTGTGAATAAATGTGAACTACTGATTAGCATCTATTTGTTTGTCTTTATCTAATTCTCTCTCTCTCTCTCATATATATATATATATCTATCTTTATTTCTTCCTTTCCTCCCTCTCTCAGTTACATCTACGATCCGACCGCTCAGGTGGACGTCCACGGCCGGAAGAGGGACCCGGCTGAGAGCTCCCTCTACCAGTCCCACCACCTACCAGGAGACAGCGGGAACCAGTTCAACATCAAGCAGAACCAGGGCTTCCACAACCTGGGCTTCAGCAACAAGTACACCGAAAGAGGAGGTGGCGGAAGCCTCAAGCTGGAGATCGACAACAACCACATCAACAAGCTCCACGCCGTGCCCACCAATCCAGAGAGGGAGTTGGGCACGGGGCTGGCAGCCAAGCCTCATGTGGGAGAGGGTGGTGGAGATCTATATATCCTCCATCCAGAGGGCCAGGTGCCAAGACGAGATCCATCCAAGGGCCTCAATCTAGTCCGAGTCTATCCCAACACACCCTCCCTGGATCTTACTCTCAATCTGACCCACTCAGGTGACACTGACTCTCACCCAGACAAGATTAGGATGGTCCGGAACTTCTCAGACCCCTCCATCGGGGACAGGTATGGGGTGGGGTGCAACACCTCATCAGTGGACGAGCTGGACGAGGGGGTGGGGGGCACGCCGGAGTACCTGGGCGACACGGGAGATGAGCAGAGTGTCCTGTCTGTGGACATTCAAACCAGTACGACTAGCCTGTCCTCGGCAGACACAAACGACGATAGGGGGGCGCCGGACGCCACTACCATAGAGAATGGGATCGGGATCTCAGTGAAGAAGAGCGAGGATGAGGGGAAGGAAGGGGAAGACGATGACGTGCAGAGCGTCACAGACTCTATGGTGGCAGAAGCTCTGGCTGCTCTAGAGGCAGCGACTGCCGGGGAGGACTAACTGTCAAAAACCTCTTAATAGGTCCAAAAAACACAATCTAACATCTATTCAGCTTCAGTATCTGATGGGGCCGAATGAGGAGATTCTGATGTATCTTTTAACATGTCACATGGGTATATCAATGTTGTCTGCACTCTCAGGAGAAGGAGAGAAGACTCTTGGCGCTCGACTGTGAATATTCCCCGCGTCCTAATCCCCAATATATGGTACATATTAAACTTCCTGGTCTTCAGCTGTACAATCTACATTTCTAGAACTTGTATCTCTATATTCTGTCCTATAAAATGCAGCTCTGCGCAGCTTCTAGAACTTCTATCTCTATATTCTGTCCTATAAAATGCCGCTCTGCACAGCTTCTAGAACTTCTATCTCTATATTCTGTCCTATAAAATGCCGCTCTGCACAGCTTCTAGAACTTCTATCTCTATATTATGTCCTATAAAATGCAGCTCTGCACTGCTTCTAGAACTTCTATCTCTATATTCTGTCCTATAAAATGCCGCTCTGCACAGCTTCTAGAACTTGTATCTCTATATTCTGTCCGATAAAATTCAGTGGGCACTCAGTACTTGCCATGGCTTTGTTTGTCTTCAGGGAGCTTTGCTGTGCTTCATTATATAAACACACTGACAGGCCATCTCCAGCTACCTATTGGTGTATCATATCCATGTTGTTGTTGTTTACCTGTTTTACGATGTTATTTATATAATGACTGGTTGGCCCAGACCTTTCTAGTTCAATACATGTCAGAGGGAGAGCTTGTTTAGCTAAGATTCCACTCCTTTCGCAATGACGCATAGTGCAAGGAGTGGAATGTTAGCCTGGGTACCAGTCTGTTTAGCTATGTCCGAGACATTTCCCAAACTTTGGAGAGGAGAGCAGACATGTTAAAGACCATAGAGAGAGAGGTAGTCGGTTCACTTTACAACCTCCCATTGTGGAGCATACTGGGCTGACCTCATGACACCTTACGACAGGAAGTAGGTATATAAATGTCACAGATATACGTAGCATCTCTGTATCCGTATCCCGTATCCCGTATCCCGTATTCACTCGAATGCAAACCTTCCACATTTGTGATGGGTCTTTGTTTCAGTGAAGGAGAATTATATTGATTTATTTTTTATTTATCGGAACTGTCCTTTTAAAGTCTTTGTTTCTTTGCCAAAATCATTTCTATTCAAATGTATATGTACATAAAATGCATTTAGAAGTTTAATTTGCTATGTACTGTCAAGAAGCCTTAAATTATTTTTTAAATCGAAGCACAGATGTTTTCAGGGGCACAATATAAAAAAAGATTAAAAAAAATAATTGGCCATGTTTCTCTGGTCGCTCACTAATCTCGATATTCCTCTTGTACACATCCCCCTCCCTTTTCTCAAACTCGTTCCTTTTTTCCAGTCTCTTTCTACCAGATTCAATCGCTCCATCTCTCTCAAGGATGTGCAACAAATACAAAACCCCCACTCTGTTAACACCTGTGTAGCCTTGGTGTGTGTGTGTGTTATTCCTCTGAGATCTAAGTGTGTTTAGGAGATCGTAGCTGAAATGTTTCTCTGACAGCCCTCTGATATTCCTTGCCACCAGAACCCTGGGACCAGGCCTAACTACGGCCCTTGGGGCGTTACTCAGGCCAAAAGGAGACGCCAGGGACTTACAAACACCTGATTACACCCGGGCTAAGGCGGTGAACATGCTAACTTTGGCTCACCACATGATAGCTATTAGTGTGTCTCTCCCAACCTCCCCTCGCAGTTGGAGAGGAGACACAGAAATATCCCCATCTTGTGATGTTTCTTTTTGTAGCCACATTATCTCTCCCATCTCCTTTTCTCTACTAAGAGTTTGTCTCCGGTTAATCACACACCATCCCTCTCGCCGTAAAGACACGGTTTTGTTTAGTTTTTTTTGGGGGGGGGGCATCTGTTTCTGTGGTAATAAAGTGTTGCTTCTACTTTAACATATAACAGTGGCCTTCCTCTTAATATCTCCATGTCAACTCCTTCACAATAACAACCTCTTTCTCACGGTGCCCTAAAGTGACTGCTCAAACAGAGGTTACCATCTGATCTGCTGTTTGAGGTGTAAACTTGCTTGTTTTATTAGAAGGAAAACCTAAATGTGCCCGTCTGACTCAGCTACTAAACTCTCCCAGAGAGGTTACATGATGTAATAACAGCTCACAGTTAATCTTACTACTGACTGCCTGACTGTCTGAGTGACTAACTGCCTGAGTGACTGACTGACTGCCTGACTGAGTGACTAACTGCCTGAGTGACTGACTGCGTGAGTGACTGACTGCCTGAGTGACTGACAAACTGACTGAGTGACTGGCTGACTGAGGGACTGACTGACTGCCTGACTCCCTGAGTGATTGACTAACTGACTGAGTGACTGGCTGACTGACTGACTATGAGTGACTGACTGACTATGAGTGACTGACTGACTGACTGCCTGTCTGCGTGAGTGACTGACTGACAGTAGGGGGTTTCATGGTCTGTGATGTCACAGAGCAGGTTAAATGAACTACTACCCCTTCAGCCGTCTTGGGGTCTACTTTTGGTGTGTGTGTGTGTGTGTGTGTGTGTGTGTGTGTGTGTGTGTGTGTGTGTGTGTGTGTGTGTATGTGTGTGTGTGTGTGTGTATATTAACAATACACAGAGGGTTACAGTTTCAACACTGACGTCTGCGGTTGACGGTCAGGTAGAAATCTATATGTTGAAGAGTTAATGGCGCTTTGTCTGCCCAAAACCTGTACAGTAGATGGTCTATTTTCCATTATATAACAGAACAGCACAGTATCCTTGTGAAGAAGCACAGACTACAGTGGGTCAGAAATGTATTGTATGATTTCTGTAAAATTCTCATAAATAAAATAACCATGAAAATAAGTTGTTTGCACCGATGATGTATGATGACAGTCTTAGACGGACAGTCTGGCGTTTTCATTAGTTCCCAGTGTACATTGCGTTAGAAAAGGTATGGGGTGCACATTTCAAATACATTTTTCCTCAAGGCTTTTGGGTTTGGAGTGATGTGATCAATACTTACGATCAAGTTACGTAAAGGGATAGCTCACATAACTTAAATAATTACCCTAAAAGGTAGTCTATTGGCCAGGAGGGAACTGATTTAAATAATTACCCTAAAAGGTAGTCTATTGGCCAGGAGGGAACTGATTTAAATAATTACCCTAAAAGGTAGTCTATTGGTCAGGAGCGAACTGATTTAAATAATTACCCTAAAAGGTAGTCTATTGGCCAGCAGGGAACTGATTTAAATAATTATCCTAAAAGGTAGTCTATTAGCCAGGAGGGAACTGATTTAAATAATTACCCTAAAAAGTAGTCTATTGGCCAGGAGGGAACTGATTTAAATAATTACCCTAAAGGTAGTCTATTGGCCAGGAGGGAACTGATTTAAATAATTACCCTAAAGGTAATCTATTGGCCAGGAGGGAACTGATTTAAATAATTACCCTAAAGGTAGTCTATTGGCCAGGAGGGAACTGATTTAAATAATTACCCTAAAGGTAATCTATTGGCCAGGAGGGAACTGATTTAAATAATTACCCTAAAGGTAGTCTATTGGTCAGGAGGGAACTGATTTAAATAATTACCCTAAAGGTAGCCTATTGGCCAGGAAGGGCCTGGTTTAGGGAGAGAAATTTGTTTTTACCAGAAAGTGACCACTGTTAACATTGAAGCTATTTAAAAGGATGAGTCACACTTCTCTAACCATGTGACTTGCATGACATCCCCAGTGAACTGCCCTCTGGGAGATGTAGTGTGAACAGCACACGGGGAAGCAGGAATAGTGTTTCTTTTGTAAGAGATTCTGTTAATGTTTCACACCACACTTAGAGGAGAGAATCAGTTAATACTGCCCAGTGCCCAAAATAAGCCCAGTATAATGAGTTCCCATAACCTGTCAACTACGATTCTATGAAAAGTGTGTGTCTATGTTTGGGATTCATAGAAAAGGAGAGTCATAGGGTACAGAGGTATGTTAGCCTGGTCCCAGATATGTAGGTGCTGCAGGCTTAGTGAGCGTGGAACAAGGCTTCCGGTCTCAGGTGAGGTTACTAGGCAGTATGGAACAAGGCTTCTGGTCTCAGGTGAGGTTACTAGGCAGTATGGAACAAGACTTCAGGTGAGGTTACTAGGCAGTATGGAACAAGTCTTGAGCTCTCAGGTGAGATTAATAGGCAGTATGGAACAAGGATTCAGGTGAGGTTACTAGGCAGTATGGAACAAGTCTTGAGCGCTCAGGTGAGGTTACTAGGCAGTATGGAACAAGGCTTCCGGTCTCAGGTGAGGTTATTAGGCAGTATGGAACAAGGCTTCAGGTCTCAGGTGAGGTTACTAGGCAGTATGGAACAAGGCTTCAGGTCTCAGGTGAGGTTTCTAGGCAGTATGGAACAAGGCTTCAGGTCTCAGGTGAGGTTACTAGGCAGTATGGAACAAGGCTTGAGCTCTCAGGTGAGGTTACTAGGCAGTATGGAACAAGGCTTCAGGTCTCAGGTGAGGTTTCTAGGCAGTATGGAACAAGGCTTCAGGTCTCAGGTGAGGTTACTAGGCAGTATGGAACAAGGCTTCAGGTCTCAGGTGAGGTTACTAGGCAGTATGGAACAAGGCTTCAGGTCAGGTTACTAGGCAGTATGGAACAGGGCTTCAGGTCAGGTTACTAGGCAGTATGGAACAAGGCTTCAGGTCAGGTTACTAGGCACTGTGTGGAACAAGCCTTGAGCTCTCAGGTGAGGTTACTCGGTGCCTTCAGCTCTCAGGTGAGGTTACTTGGTGCCTTCAGCTCTCAGGTGAGGTTATAGGTACTGTGTGGAACAAGCCTTGAGCTCTCAGGTGAGGTTATAGGTACTGTGTGGAACAAGCCTTGAGCTCTCAGGTGAGATAACTTGGTGCCTTCAGCTCTCAGGTGAGGTTACTCAGTGAGTGTGAACCACTGTAAGGTCATTGCTGTTGTCACAAAGCTTTAGCAAGGTGTTAATCATTGAATAGACAGACCTACTGCCCACGCTCACTTAATGTTTCACCAAGGTTTAAAGTTTTCCCCCGGGGGCTGACAGCTTCTTCCTCTTGGCTAACACTCAAAAACAGAGGCTGAGCTCTGACTTTGGGTCCTAGATAAATACCAGTGGAGGCTGGTGGGAGGAGCTATAGGAGAACGGGCTCAGTCTATTGGCTGGAACTGAATGACTGGAGCGGTATCAAAACACAGGTTTGTATGGAAACCACATTAGACTTCATTCCAGCCAATACAATGAGCCCGTCCTCCTATGGTACCTCCCACCAGCCTCCACTGATAAATCCAATGTTTAAATGTTACTAATGATACACTATGGCATGTCAACATGAGTCACATTGGTACTGTAGTGACCTTATGAACACAGCCCTGCAGCACTGAGCAGCCGGCTCCGTAAAGCAGAGAGGAGACGGTCCTAGTGGGATGATATCCGGGTTATTGATTTAAAGTGTCCTCTTAATATTTCTATTGCATTATGTACAGTAATCATATATCATGTGAACAAAGATATATATATATATATAGAGAGAGAGAGAGCGAGAGAGAGAAAGATGGGTGTCACCAGTTTGTCCAAGGTAAGAGCGAGGGCAAACAAGACCAGAGTCAATATTTGCTGAAGGTCCTCTCGATGCTATCCCATGTCCTGTAGTGTGGTGCGTAGTGGTGTGGGGAGTAGTGTTACAGAACTAATAACTCGCCTGCGGATATTGTTCCACTCTCTCAACAACAACAAAAAACGACAGATACAACAGTCACACAAACTCCATGGAAACAGTGTGTGTGTGTGTGTGTGTAGGTAATGAATTTGATAGTGACTGACAAAGTCAGGAGCACCTGATCAGCCGTTACATGTCCGAAAGAAAGAACATCTCTTCACCTCCATCTGGCAACACTATGACATCAAGACAAAGGGAAAGAACATCTTAAAAACAAACCGCGATAAGTAAACAAGGGCAGGAAATGGAGAGAGAGAGAGAGAGAGAGAGAGAGAAAGAGAAATGACAGGTTATTGAATACTGAAAATAGACAATGTGATAGAGGGGATGAGGAAGAGTAGAAAAGATGACTGAAGAGAAGACTTCAAAACACAACGATGGGTTTTAATCCTTTTAAATTACTTAAAAACACATATCTCTCGTCTTAAAAAACATTCTCATTCAATTCTATAGTATTTTTTTTTTTTATTAGTGTCAAGTGTCAACATTAAATGTTGTTTTTTTTCAGTCAGTTTGCTGTATTTTTTAAATACATTTTCATACAACAGTTTTAAAAAGGTTGTGATAAGACGATAGTGTCTCCAAAGCAAACGAGAGAGCAAATAACAAAAAAACACATTGAATGATACTGAATAGGTCAGACACTCAAAACATCCCTATTTCACATAAACAGAGAGAAAATCCTCAAAACATTTTTATTTTAATAATTGATATTAAAGCTCTTAGATGAAAGCCATTCCAGTTTTAAAATTCGCCAAAAAAGTTCCGACATTCCTCAAAAAGCCTAAAGTGGATTGGTCTCTTCTTCCTTCATCCGCGAGGAGAGGAGACGTTCACAGGGAATACTTTGAGACGGTTGAAACCCTTTTCGTTAGTTTTATGTCTGATGGTAGATTTGGATTGGAGTGCCGTTCGTTGTACGTTGTTCAGGTTTGCTCAATGTAGGCCTCTACTCGTTGACGAATGGAAAGCTTAAAAAGTAATCCCGCCCAGAAAATAGTTTTGGCTTTGGTTCATCTGAAACACTGTCCGTTTTAACAGACTGACATGTGTTTACTTTTCATGGCAAATGGGAGTCAATAGATTAATTGTTACAGTATAAATGACATTTTAACACATTTGATCACAAGACTTCTCCTCACTGAGAAATATATATTTATTTTTTTGCATTGTATAATCATTTTGGTTCAGCTCCTGTTCTAGATTTTAAAAAATACTTTTTTTTCTCCTAAAGGTAATGTCCATGTATCTAAGTCCTGGACAAAAAACAAAAAAAACAACCAACTTATTCACCATAGAAAACAAAACATTTTACCTCATGATTCACGTTGAAAAATAAACACACACACACACAAAAAAGAAGTCTCTCACACGAAGTCTACATCCCCACCACATACCACCGTACTCAAACTCAGTGAGACACACAAGACAGCTGCTACTATAGCTCTTCCGACGAAGACTGTCTGTGCATCGATCAAGAAAAAGAAGTGCATTTTAAAGGTCTCCTACTGAAGTTTAAAATGGATTTGTTCAGCTCCTTTGAATAGAAACCATACGTAGTATTGGCGAAGAGACGAGTCAATAGGTAGTTTCATTGGGGGTGGAATCAGAAACGGGTCCATATGTCACCGTGACAACCAAAATATTCTTCTTCTTTTTTTTTTTTTTTTTAAAGGTGATGAGGAAATTTCTCCTCACCATATAAACCTAGTTAATGTACTCCATTGGAGTTCTAGAAGGAGGGGGGACTAGATAGTCCTGAGAACACCTCATTTACAGCAACGACCTGGGGAATAGTTACAGGGGAGAGGAGGGGGGAAATGAGCCAATTGGAAGCGGTCAGGTCAACATTATTATTGGTTGAGTTGTCAACTAATGTAAAAAAAATTAAAATCACTATGTCACTGGATTTAGGTTCAAAGTTGGGTGATTTTTTAAATGTTTTTTTTGTTGACATTCCCTTACGATGATGACTTTTTGCAAATCCAACTAGTTTTTCACGTTGATTCAACGTCATGATAGATTCTGGGGGTTTAAATGAGGTGGAAACAACTTGGATTCAACCCGTCTTTGCCCAGGGGGTCAGAAGTGGACGTGAAGGCTAGGCAGAGATTGTGTATTTGGCGCCAACACACTGCACAGTTTATTGGCTCTTGGCTCACACAACCCCCAATGCAATCTCAACTTCCTGGTCAGGTGAGCGTTTGTGGTTTTCCTCCTTGGCAGCGGAATCGGGGAAAAAAAAAAAATCTATCATTAACGTTTGGTGGTGGTTTCCACATCTTTGGTGACGAGAGGGTGTGGGGGGGTGGCACTACCAGTGACTCACTGTCTGATGAACAGCACAATGGCTCTTTCTAACACGTCATACCTGACACCCTTTCCGCTACCCTGCCCGAGACAGAGGGCCAAGTTTGATAGAGAGAGAGTAACCGGTCTCATCTTCATCCTCTAATTCACCAATCAACACCGCTGTCTCGTCTAACCATCAAAGGAGAAGGGACAGGGAGGGATTTACCCCTGGATCGCCTCTGCTGCTCTTCGCGCGCCGATGCTTCTCTACGGTCCGATTCTGGGTTTAAAAAGTGTTGCAAATGATCATATTTCCCCCCTTGGCTCTCTTCAGGAAGCCATGCGCTGCTCTGTAGAAGAAATGAGGACGTTTTATCAAAAGGAGTTTGGAACATGTTACTTAAGGAGGCCCAGAAACCAGCCTAGATAGAACTTCAGAGCCCAATAGAAAGTCACCTTGGTTCCTGTCACTTTGGATCAGCCCCGTCTTCCTTCTGATCCTAACGGAAAGGGGAGGAGGAAATCACACTTCAGGAAATACACATTTCAAATCTAACTTTGTCACATGCGCCGAATACAACACATGTAGTAGACCTTACCGTGAAAAGCTGACTTACAAGCCCTTAACTCTTCTTGAACTGCACTGTTGGTTAAGAAAATCTTTACCAAATAAACTAAAGTGAAAAATATTTTAAAAAGATAACAATAGCAAGGCTATATACAGGGGGTGCCGGTACCTAGTCAATGTGGGAAGTTACAATGAAAAATGCCTCAAATACAGACTCTATGCAAATACAGACTCTATGCAAATACAGACTCTATGCAAATACAGACTCTATGCAAATACAGACTCTATGCAAATACAGACTCTATGCAAATACAGAAATGCCTGGGAGTTTGGTCCATGTCACTATAGACAGACCCTATTGGATGAAACCTGTGTGTAACCGGGTGAATCGGACTGAATGTCACTCTCAGACAGACCTGATGTGACTCAGAGATGGTCCTGCCCTCAAAGGGTTCCTTCTCCGTGGGCGACCCCGGCACACTCCCGTTGGAGTCAGTGCTGAGCATGGTCCTCCTTTCTCTGACGGGCCTCTCCTTGTCACACTTTGTAACCCGGAACCTGGCAGGGATAGATCATAGCATAACACTGGTGATAAAGAGGATATAACACTGGTGATGAAGAGGATATAACACTGGTGATGAAGAGGATATAACACTGGTGATGAAGAGGATATAACACTGGTGATGAAGAGGATATAACACTGGTGATAAAGAGGATATAACACTGGTGATAAAGAGGACATAACACCATGGGAATCAACATGCAACTGACAATAACTGGAGAAATCAACTACTCAGACAACTATTAGAATATATATATCCATCTATCTCTTCTGAAGCCAGGCGCACATACGCTTCTGAGACACTGTACATCTGGCGACCGTGTCAGCTTGCACTACACTCGGCCCGCCACAGGAGTCGCTGGTGCGCAATGGGACAGGGAAACCCGCAATGGGACAGGGAAACCCGCAATGGGACAGCCAAACCCTCCCCTAACCCGGACGACGCTGAGCCAACTGTGCGCCACCCCCATGGGTCTCCCGGTCGGTTGCGACAGAGCCTGGACTCGAACCAGAATGTCTAGTGTCTCAGCTAGCACTGCGATGCAGGGCCTTAGACCACTGCACCACTCGGGAGGCCCCTAACGATCCTTCTTTAGCACGTCTCCTCCACCTTCATCTACACTGATTGACGTGGATTTAACAGGATGCAGAAGTAAAAACCCAAACCGGTCCGTGCATCAGTACCAGTAGATTATAAAATACAGTATAGTGTGCTGTTATCGGCGCTATAGGACCTCTTGGACCAGGGCCTATGTTATGATTCTCACTGAGGAGCACAAAGAGACATCACTCTGGCACAGCACTACACAGATTCAATTAAAATCAGGTAATGGCTATTCCCTCCCTGCTCAGTGTGGCCCCGTACACACACTTCCATTTATCTGGATGAGCTAATGAAAACGCACCAGGTCCCTCTGCATTCAGATCAGCTCCTCTACAGGACCGGAAGCAGGCAGGGAGGATGGCTTGATACACTTCAACTGGCTCTCTGAGAGAAAATAATTCACACACGCGCGCACGCACACAGTCATCCCTCTCACACAGACAAGACTTCTCTATAGACCACAGGAGGTTGGTGGCACCTTAATTGGGGAGGATGGGCTCGTGGTAATGGTTGGGAGGGGAACGATATCAAATACATGGAAACCACTTATGATCTCTCACCTCCCCACAGCCAACACAGTGACCTCTCCGTGGCTCCTCCTGTCTACTATCCTCTTGGTGGACACGCGCCTCATCAGGGGCCACTTTTTGTGATTGCAGCGGTTGCAGACGCTGCTGAGGCCCCCCATGCCTCCGATGGTGTGCAGGTGGTTGCAGGTGTGTCTGGCGAGTCCGGCCGGGACACGAGGCGAGACGGGGGTCACTGGGAGGGTGGGGGAGGTGGGAGTCAGCGGTGGGCTGTGGAGGAAAAGGAGGAAGAAACGCAAGCAAACTGGTGATACAGACACAGTCTTTACACTAGTCTACCCATCCCACAGTCTTTACACTAGTCTACCCATCCCACAGTCTTTACACTAGTCTACACATCCCACAGTCTTTACACTAGTCTACCCATCCCACAGTCTTTACACTAGTCTACACATCCCACAGTCTTTACACTAGTCTACACATCCCTAGCGAATGTCTACACATCCCTAGCACAGACTGTACTGTCCATCACTAACCCAATGTGTGGTCTCCTGGTGTAGAGAGGACTGTACTGTCCATCACTAACCCAATGTGTGGTCTCCTGGTGTAGAGAGGACTGTACTGTCCATCACTAACCCAATGTGTATTCTCCTGGTGTAGAGAGGACTGTCTATCACTAACCCAATGTGTGGTCTCCTGGTGTAGAGAGGACTGTACTGTCTATCACTAACCCAATGTGGGTTCTCCTGGTGTAGAGAGGACTGTACTGTCCATCACTAACCCAATGTGTGGTCTCCTGGTGTAGAGAGGACTGTACTGTCCATCACTAACCCAATGTGTATTCTCCTGGTGTAGAGAGGACTGTACTGTCCATCACTAACCCAATGTGTGGTCTCCTGGTGTAGAGAGGACTGTACTGTCCATCACTAACCCAATGTGTATTCTCCTGGTGTAGAGAGGACTGTACTGTCCATCACTAACCCAATGTGTATTCTCCTGGTGTAGAGAGGACTGTACTGTCCATCACTAACCCAATGTGTGGTCTCCTGGTGTAGAGAGGACTGTACTGTCCATCACTCTATGGACTGTAGAGTGTAAGGACTTAAGTGGTGTCAGAGACGGCTGTTTGCGCCTGCGGGAATCAGAACACCACACTTGTATTCGTCTCCATTACCATATCATTTGGAAATTGTCCTGGAAGCTTTGGCTGATGAAGGGGAAAGCGAGAGAGAGGAGGATGAGGGAAAGAGAGAGGGAAAGAGAGAGAGAGAGAGGGAAAGAGAGAGGAGGACGAGGGAAAGAGAGAGGGAAAGAGAGAGCGTGAGAGAGGGAAAGAGAGAGAGAGCGTGAGAGAGAGGGAAAGAGAGAGGAGGACGAGGGAGAGAGGGAAAGAGAGGGGAAGACGAGGGAGAGAGGGAAAGAGAGGGGAAGACGAGGGAGAGAGAGGGAAAGAGGAAGACGAGGGAGAGAGAGGGAAAGAGAGGAAGACGAGGGAGAGAGAGGGAAAGAGAGGAAGACGAGGGAGAGAGAGGGAAAGAGAGGAAGACGAGGGAGAGAGAGAGAAAGAGAGGAAGACGAGGGAGAGAGAGAGGAAGACGAGGGAGAGAGAGAGGAAGACGAGGGAGAGAGAGAGAAAGAGAGGAAGACGAGGGAGAGAGAGCGAAAGAGAGAGAGCGACAGAGAGAGAGCGACAGAGAGAGAGACAGAGACAGACTAGTCCAACCCTCTAACCACTAGGCATAAAGGATGGTGTACAGTAATAGGACGACAGAGAGAGAAAGAGAGCGCGACAGAGACCTGGTCCCTGGCAGTTAATGATTTTCCAGAGAAGATCCAGATCTCAGAGAATTAGACCAAAGTTCTAAATTGGTACAACATATATAGAGTACTGCACACACTACAATTATTTAGTATGTTTTTGGCTAAAACCCCATGGAAACCCTCCATGCTGAGTTCTGTAAGATTCTCCTACATGCCCAGAGGAAAACTACAAACATTGCATGCAGCAGAATTAGGCCAATATCCACTAATATCCACAAAAAAGAGCAATTACATTTTAGAAACATGTAAAAAAATAATGCCCCCCTCTATATCACTACCAAGCCCTGCAATGCCAAGAGCTGAGCAAAGAAAAGAGTCCCATCATCCAGCTGGTCCTGGGGCTGAGTTCACAAACCTGTTCTACTAACACACTGAAGCCTCAGTCCCCTCATCCAACTGGTCCTGGGGCTGAGTTCACTAACCTGTTCTACTAACACACTGAAGCCTCAGTCCCCTCATCCAGCTGGTCCTGGGGCTGAGTTCACTAACCTGTTCTACTAACACACTGAAGCCTCAGTCCCCTCATCCAGCTGGTCCTGGGGCTGAGTTCACAAACCTGTTCTACTAACACACTGAAGCCTCAGTCCCCTCATCCAGCTGGTCCTGGGGCTGAGTTCACAAACCTGTTCTACTAACACACTGAAGCCTCAGTCCCCTCATCCAACTGGTCCTGGGGCTGAGTTCACTAACCTGTTCTACTAACACACTGAAGCCTCAGTCCCCTCATCCAGCTGGTCCTGGGGCTGAGTTCACTAACCTGTTCTACTAACACACTGAAGCCTCAGTCCCCTCATCCAGCTGGTCCTGGGGCTGAGTTCACTAACCTGTTCTACTAACACACTGAAGCCTCAGTCCCCTCATCCAGCTGGTCCTGGGGCTGTGTTCACTAACCTGTTCTACTAACACACTGAAGCCTCAGTCCCCTCATCCAGCTGGTCCTGGGGCTGAGTTCACTAACCTGTTCTACTAACACACTGAAGCCTCAGTCCCCTCATCCAGCTGGTCCTGGGGCTGAGTTCACTAACCTGTTCTACTAACACACTGAAGCCTCAGTCCCCTCATCCAGCTGGTCCTGGGGATGAGTTCACAAACCTGTTCTACTAACACACTGAAGCCTCAGTCCCCTCATCCAGCTGGTCCTGGGGCTGAGTTCACTAACCTGTTCTACTAACACACTGAAGCCTCAGTCCCCTCATCCAGCTGGTCCTGGGGATGAGTTCACAAACCTGTTCTACTAACACACTGAAGCCTCAGTCCCCTCATCCAGCTGGTCCTGGGGATGAGTTCACAAACCTGTTCTACTAACACACTGAAGCCTCAGTCCCCTCATCCAGCTGGTCCTGGGGCTGAGTTCACAAACCTGTTCTACTAACACACTGAAGCCTCAGTCCCCTCATCCAGCTGGTCCTGGGGCTGAGTTCACAAACCTGTTCTACTAACACACTGAAGCCTCAGTCCCCTCATCCAACTGGTCCTGGGGCTGAGTTCACTAACCTGTTCTACTAACACACTGAAGCCTCAGTCCCCTCATCCAGCTGGTCCTGGGGCTGAGTTCACTAACCTGTTCTACTAACACACTGAAGCCTCAGTCCCCTCATCCAGCTGGTCCTGGGGCTGAGTTCACTAACCTGTTCTACTAACACACTGAAGCCTCAGTCCCCTCATCCAGCTGGTCCTGGGGCTGTGTTCACTAACCTGTTCTACTAACACACTGAAGCCTCAGTCCCCTCATCCAGCTGGTCCTGGGGCTGAGTTCACTAACCTGTTCTACTAACACACTGAAGCCTCAGTCCCCTCATCCAGCTGGTCCTGGGGCTGAGTTCACTAACCTGTTCTACTAACACACTGAAGCCTCAGTCCCCTCATCCAGCTGGTCCTGGGGATGAGTTCACAAACCTGTTCTACTAACACACTGAAGCCTCAGTCCCCTCATCCAGCTGGTCCTGGGGCTGAGTTCACTAACCTGTTCTACTAACACACTGAAGCCTCAGTCCCCTCATCCAGCTGGTCCTGGGGATGAGTTCACAAACCTGTTCTACTAACACACTGAAGCCTCAGTCCCCTCATCCAGCTGGTCCTGGGGATGAGTTCACAAACCTGTTCTACTAACACACTGAAGCCTCAGTCCCCTCATCCAGCTGGTCCTGGGGATCAGTTCACTAACCTGTTCTACTAACACACCAGAACATCCAATCAATCAGGATAAACCAAATTACAACACAGTCAAAACAAAACTATATTGCTTATTGGGAAACACAAAGCTAAATGCAGTGCTATCTGACCCTAAATCAGCAGTACACCGTGGCTAAATATTTGACCATGGTTACTGATCAAAACCTTGACGAAGTACAGGCTTAGTGAGCACAGCCTTGCCATTGAGAAGGGTAGACACAGGAAAACCTGGCTCCCTGTAGAGGAAAGGCTATGCAACCACTGCACCACAGCAGAACCTGGCTCCCTGTAGAGGAAAGGCTATGCAACCACTGCACCACAGCAGGACCTGAGACGGAGCTGCATTTCCTGACAAAATGTCAAAAATATAAAACCATTAGAGAGTGTCATTTCCCCAAATTTGAAACCCTTATTCAAGGTTTCAAAGACCTCTCTGATGAGGATAGGCTACCCGTCCTGTTGGGGGAGGACACAGAGAGCTGTGGGTTGGCAGCGCACTACATTGCTGCCTGCCGTAAGATGACGGACAGTGTCTGACAGAACAATCAACCTGCACATGTCTTCTATATCGTTATTATTTAATGGTTATTTTGACCGTTGGTTATTGTTGTTACCGTTGACAATGTTCATTATTATTACTTTAATATGGTAAATATCCCAAATAAGCTTTGGCAATGTGTACACTGTTACGATGTGCCAATGAAGCACATTGAGAGACAGAGAGACCCACACATTGTGGTGTCCTGTCCCGCGGACTGTGCCGGAACACCCAATGTCGTGGCCATACCTCATCCTGACTCGCCACACTATGATTTATTCATCCTGAACGTCACCCCACACATAAAAATACCTCCTCTCCCTTTCTCTTCTCTCTCTCTCTGCAGTCATCCCTCCTCTCCCTTTCTCTTCTCTCTCTCTCTGCAGTCATCCCTCCTCTCCCTTTCTCTTCTCTCTCTCTCTGCAGTCATCCCTCCTCTCCCTTTCTCTTCTCTCTCTCTGCAGTCATCCCTCCTCTCCCTTTCTCTTCTCTCTCTCTCTGCAGTCATCCCTCCTCTCCCTTTCTCTTCTCTCTCTCTCTGCAGTCATCCCTCCTCTCCCTTTCTCTTCTCTCTCTCTGCAGTCATCCCTCCTCTCCCTTTCTCTTCTCTCTCTCTGCAGTCATCCCTCCTCTCCCTTTCTCTTCTCTCTCTCTCTGCAGTCATCCCTCCTCTCCCTTTCTCTTCTCTCTCTCTGCAGTCATCCCTCCTCTCCCTTTCTCTTCTCTCTCTCTCTCTGCAGTCATCCCTCCTCTCCCTTTCTCTTCTCTCTCTCTCTCTGCAGTCATCCCTCCTCTCCCTTTCTCTTCTCTCTCTCTCTCTCTCTCTGCAGTCATCCCTCCTCTCCCTTTCTCTTCTCTCTCTCTCTCTGCAGTCATCCCCCCTCTCCCTTTCTCTTCTCTCTCTCTCTCTCTCTCTGCAGTCATCCCTCCTCTCCCTTTCTCTTCTCTCTCTCTCTCTCTCTGCAGTCATCCCTCCTCTCCCTTTCTCTTCTCTCTCTCTCTCTCTCTGCAGTCATCCCTCCTCTCCCTTTCTCTTCTCTCTCTCTGCAGTCATCCCTCATCTCCCTTTCTCTTCTCTCTGCAGTCATCCCTCCTCTCCCTTTCTCTTCTCTCTCTCTGCAGTCATCCCTCCTCTCCCTTTCTCTTCTCTCTCTCTGCAGTCATCCCTCTCCCTTTCTCTTCTCTCTCTCTGCAGTCATCCCTCTCCCTTTTCTCTCTCTCTGCAGTCATCCCTCTCCCTTTCTCTTCTCTCTCTCTCTCTCTGCAGTCATCCCTCCTCTCCCTTTCTCTTCTCTCTCTCTCTGCAGTCATCCCTCCTCTCCCTTTCTCTTCTCTCTCTCTGCAGTCATCCCTCCTCTCCCTTTCTCTTCTCTCTCTCTCTGCAGTCATCCCTCCTCTCCCTTTCTCTTCTCTCTCTCTCTGCAGTCATCCCTCCTCTCCCTTTCTCTTCTCTCTCTCTCTGCAGTCATCCCTCCTCTCCCTTTCTCTTCTCTCTCTCTCTGCAGTCATCCCTCCTCTCCCTTTCTCCAGTCATCCCTCCTCTCCCTTTCTCTTCTCTCTCTCTCTCTCTCTCTCTCTGCAGTCATCCCTCCTCTCCCTTTCTCCAGTCATCCCTCTCCCTTTCTCTTCTCTCTCTCTGCAGTCATCCCTCCTCTCCCTTTCTCTTCTCTCTCTCTGCAGTCATCCCTCCTCTCCCTTTCTCTTCTCTCTCTCTGCAGTCATCCCTCCTCTCCCTTTCTCTTCTCTCCCTCTGCAGTCATCCCTCCTCTCCCTTTCTCTTCTCTCTCTCTGCAGTCATCCCTCCTCTCCCTTTCTCTTCTCTCTCTCTGCAGTCATCCCTCCTCTCCCTTTCTCTTCTCTCTGCAGTCATCCCTCCTCTCTCTCTGCAGTCATCCCTCCTTGGACACCATTTATGGTTGTGAGTGCCAGCACTCTCGGTCGGTAGGCATGTATGTAGGCAGGTGTGTATGTAGGCAGGTGTGTACGTATGTATGTATGTATGTATGTATGTATGTATGTATGTATGTATGTATGTATGTATGTATGTATGTATGTATGTATGTATGTATGTATGTATGTATGTATGTATGTATGTATGTAGGCAGGTGTGTATGTAGGTAGGCAGGTGTGTATGTATGTATGTAGGTAGGCAGGTGTGTATGTAGGCAGGTGTGTATGTATGTAGGTAGGCAGGTGTGTATGTAGGCAGGTGTGTATGTAGGCAGGTGTGTATGTATGTATGTAGGCAGGTGTGTATGTATGTATGTATGTATGTATGTATGTATGTATGTATGTATGTATGTATGTATGTATGTATGTAGGCAGGTGTGTATGTAGGCAGGTGTGTCTGTATGTATGTATGTAGATAGGCAGGTATGTATGTATGTAGGCAGGTGTGTATGTAGGCAGGTGTGTATGTATGTAGGTAGGCAGGTGTGTATGTAGGCAGGTGTGTATGTAGGCAGGTGTGTATGTATGTATGTAGGCAGGTGTGTATGTATGTATGTATGTATGTATGTATGTATGTATGTATGTATGTATGTATGTATGTATGTATGTATGTATGTATGTATGTAGGCAGGTGTGTATGTAGGCAGGTGTGTCTGTATGTATGTATGTAGATAGGCAGGTATGTATGTAGGTATGTAGGCAGGTGTGTATGTAGGCAGGTGTGTATGTAGGCAGGTGTGTATGTAGGCAGGTGTGTATGTAGGCAGGTGTGTATGTAGGCAGGTATGCATGTAGGCAGGTGTGTATGTAGGCAGGTATGCATGTAGGCAGGTGTGTATGTAGGCAGGTGTGTATGTAGGCAGGTGTATATGTAGGCAGGTGTATATGTAGGCAGGTGTGTATGTATGCATGTATGTATGTATGTATGTAGGCAGGTGTGTATGTAGGCAGGTGTGTATGTAGGCAGGTGTATATGTAGGCAGGTGTGTATGTATGCATGTATGCATGTATGTATGTATGCATGTATGTATGTATGTAGGCAGGTGTGTATGTATGCATGTATGTATGTATGTAGGCAGGTGTGTATGTATGTATGTATGTATGTATGTATGTATGTATGTATGCATGTATGTATGTATGTAGGCAGGTGTGTATGTATGTATGTATGTATGTATGTATGTATGTATGTATGTATGTAGGCAGGTGTGTATGTATGTATGTATGTAGGCAGGTGTGTATGTATGTATGTATGTATGTAGGCAGGTGTGTATGTAGGCAGGTGTGTATGTATGTAGATAGGCAGGTATGTATGTATGTATGTATGTAGGCAGGTGTGTATGTAGGCAGGTGTGTATGTAGGCAGGTGTGTATGTAGGCAGGTGTGTATGTAGGCAGGTGTATATGTAGGCAGGTGTGTATGTAGGCAGGTGTGTATGTATGCATGTAGGCAGGTGTGTATGTAGGCAGGTGTATATGTAGGCAGGTGTGTATGTATGCATGTATGTATGTATGTAGGCAGGTGTGTATGTAGGCAGGTGTGTATGTAGGCAGGTGTATATGTATGTATGTATGCATGTATGTATGTATGCATGTATGTATGTATGTATGTAGGCAGGTGTGTATGTATGTATGTAGATAGGCAGGTGTGTATGTATGTATGTATGTAGGCAGGTGTGTATGTATGTATGTATGTATGTAGGCAGGTGTGTATGTATGTATGTAGATAGGCAGGTATGTATGTATGTATGTATGTATGTAGGCAGGTATGTATGTATGTATGTATGTATGTAGGCAGGTGTGTATGTATGTATGTAGATAGGCAGGTATGTATGTATGTATGTAGATAGGCAGGTGTGTATGTATGTATGTATGTATGTAGATAGGCAGGTGTGTATGTATGTATGTAGATAGGCAGGTGTGTATGTATGTATGTAGATAGGCAGGTATGTATGTATGTATGTATGTAGGCAGGTGTGTATGTATGTATGTATGTATGTAGGCAGGTGTGTATGTATGTATGTAGATAGGCAGGTGTGTATGTATGTATGTAGATAGGCAGGTGTGTATGTATGTATGTAGATAGGCAGGTGTGTATGTATGTATGTAGATAGGCAGGTGTGTATGTATGTATGTAGATAGGCAGGTGTGTATGTATGTATGTAGATAGGCAGGTGTGTATGTATGTATGTAGATAGGCAGGTGTGTATGTATGTATGTAGATAGGCAGGTGTGTATGTATGTATGTAGATAGGCAGGTGTGTATGTATGTATGTATGTATGTAGGCAGGTGTGTATGTATGTATGTATGTAGGCAGGTGTGTATGTATGTATGTATGTAGGCAGGTGTGTATGTATGTAGGCAGGTGTGTATGTATGTAGGCAGGTGTGTATGTATGTAGGCAGGTGTGTATGTATGTATGTATGTAGGCAGGTGTGTATGTATGTATGTATGTATGTATGTAGGCAGGTGTGTATGTATGTATGTATGTATGTATGTATGTAGGCAGGTGTGTATGTATGTATGTAGGCAGGTGTGTATGTATGTATGTAGGCAGGTGTGTATGTATGTATGTATGTATGTAGGCAGGTGTGTATGTATGTATGTAGGCAGGTGTGTATGTATGTATGTAGGCAGGTGTGTATGTATGTATGTATGTATGTAGGCAGGTGTGTATGTATGTATGTATGTATGTAGGCAGGTGTGTATGTATGTATGTATGTATGTAGGCAGGTATGCAGGTATGTATATTCTTTGATGGACAAGGCCCTGTAAAGTCAGACCTACTTACCATTCACAGCAACAAAGACGTTCTCAATGAAACTGTCAGAGGTCACGATTGTGAATCAGGCTCCTGTCGGTCTATTCCTGAGCTGTTTAGTAAGTGAATGGTCGTATAATGCAGGGAGCCGTAGTTTCATTTCCAGTTTCTATGAGATGACTGGTCCCGATTGCACAATCAGAATGACCATATAAAATGTTAGGATCATATTGATATTCTGAGTCGTAAAAAGTCCTGGCCTTCATCCAAACTCACCAAGCCATAAACAATGTCTGAGAGACCAGCTTGACTTCCAGATAAACGACAGCCACTTCAGCGCCATTAAAAAGAAAGGGACACCATTGCCATCTAGTGGCTTGGAAAGTAATCACACCCAATTGGTACTGTATCCTTGGAAACCAGTCCTTTTGGTGGAATTTCTGACAATGTTCATATTTACTTTATTTTGACATTTAACAAGGCAAGTCAGTTAAGAACAAAATCTTATTAACAATGTAAACGGTCTACAACGGCCTTGTTCAACGGCAGAATGATTTTTACCTTGTCAGCTCTGGGATTCGATCCAGCAACCTTTTGATTACTGGCCCAACGCTCTAACCACTAGGCTACCTGCCGCCCCAAATAGGCCTCAATGTTAAAGACATCAGACAACATTAAGAGGAGGTTGTGAGCTACTTAAAAAGGTTCCCTTTCAGATTTGATGTATATTTAAATAGTGCTGATTAAGTTGGACTTCGGGAAGCCAGCAGCAGCAGGGTTTTAATACAGAAGTCATGACAGGATACTTACCCTTCTGAGTCTATGCTGTTTTCAGGAACCATGGCTTGGAGGGCATCGGAGTTCGCTGTGTAGACAGAGAAAAATATGGCGAAGGGGAATTAGCGAGGAGAACGAGCAAGTGACATCAAAAGAGGAAACATTTATTGGAATATGGTCACGGCCGATAAGCCCCAAAACACAATTAAAATGGTGCACTGCATTCAATTAAACAGGAGCACGTTCAGTCCTCAGAATATAACCTCTGGGTGTAGGCTGTGTGCCAGCACAGGAAACAATGCATTATGTAAACAACAGCGTCTTCCTGAAATGTAGGACACATTAGTGCTATAATTAATAAGCCATTACTAAGTATGAAGACAGGAAGTATGGCACAAGAGCATAACTGTGGACAGGGTTTTTTATTTTTGTATTACTTATCAACAGGACTTTCTAAGACAAAGTGTTACACATGTAAATTACATTATTAATAACCTTGAAGAAACGAGGACACATGTCAATGTGCTTCAAGGACACACGATTAGCAGTAGAGGGACACATGTCAATGTGCTTCAAGGACACACGATTAGCAGTAGAGGGACACACGTCAATGTGCTTCAAGGACACACGATTGGCAGTAGAGGGACACACGATTGGCAGTAGAGGGACACACGATTGGCAGTAGAGGGACACACGATTGGCAGTAGAGGGACACACGATTGGCAGTAGAGGGACACACGATTGGCAGTAGAGGGACACACGATTGGCAGTAGAGGGACACACGATTGGCAGTAGAGGGACACACGATTGGCAGTAGAGGGACACACGATTGGCAGTAGAGGGACACACGATTGGCAGTAGAGGGACACACGATTAGCAGTAGAGAGACACATGATTAGCAGTAGAGGGACACACGGCACCTTCGGAAATTATTCAGACCCCTTGACTTTATCCAAACAGTTTGTTGCGTTTCAAAATCCCCCCCCCCATCCCCCCTTCAGCAATCTACACACAATACCCCATAATGACAAAGCAAAAACAGTTTGAGAAATAATAGTCAATTGATTAAAATTTAAAAACAGAAATAGCTTATTTACATCAGTATTCAGACCCTTCGCTATGAGACTCAAAATTGAGCTCAGGTGCATCCTGTTTCCATTGATCATCATTGAGATGTTTTCTACAACTTGATTGGAGTCCACCTGTGGTAAATTAGATTGATTGGACATGATTTGGAAAGGCACACACCTGTCTATATAAAAGGTCCCACAGTTGACAGTGCATGTCAGAGCAAAACCAAGCCATGAGGTCCAAGGAATTGTCCCCAAGAACACAGTGGCCTCCATGATTCTTAAATGGAAGAGGTTTGGAACCACCAAGCCTCTCCCTAGAACTGACCGCCCGGCCAAACTGAGCAATCGGGGGAGAAAGGCCTTGGTCAGGGAGGTGACCGAGAACCTGATGGTCACTCTGACAAAGCTCTAGAGTTTCTCTGTGGAGATGGGAGAAACTTCCAGAAGGTTCTCCCATCTCTGCAGCACTCCACCAAACAGGACTTGGTAGAGTGGCCAGACGGAAGCCACTCCTCAGTAAAATGCACGTGACAGCCCACTTGGAGTTTGCAAAAAAGCACCTAAAGACTCTCAGAACATGATGAACAAGTTTTTCTGGTCTGATGAAACCAAGATTCAACTCTTTCGCCTGAATGCCAAGCGTCATGTCTGGAAGAAATGTCCGGACACCAACCCTACAGTGAAGCATGGTGGTGGCAGCATCATGCTGTGAGGATGTTTTTCAGCGGCAGGGACTGGGAGACTAGTCAGGATCGAGGCAAAGATGAACGGCGCAAAGTACAGAGAGATCCTTGATGAAAATCTGTTCCAGAGCACTGAAGACCTCAGACTGTGAACCTTCGCCCCAGTCCAACAGGACAACGACCCTAAGTTCACAGCCAAGACAGAGCAGGAGTGGCTTCGGGACAAGTCTCTGAATGGCCTCGAGTGGCCGATCCAGAGCCCGGACTTGAACCCAAGCTAACATCTCTGGAGAGACTGGAAAAAGCTGTGCAGCGATGCTCCCCATCCAACCTGACAGAGCTTGAGAGGATCTGCAGAGAAGAATGGGAGAAACTCCCCAAATACAGGCGTGTCAAGCTTGTAGCGTCATACCCAAGAAGACGGTGGCTGTAATCACTGCTAAAGGTGCTTCAACAAAGAACTGATTAAAGGGTCTGAATACTGATGTGAATGTGATAAGTTTATTTTAAACAAATAAAAAACAAACTGTTTTCACTGTCATTATGGGGTATTGTGATGTCATTATGGGGTATTGTGATGTCATTATGGGGTATTGCGATGTCATTATGGGGTATTGCGATGTCATTATGGGGTATTGCGATGTCATTATGGGGTATTGCGATGTCATTATGGGGTATTGCGATGTCATTATGGGGTATTGCGATGTCATTATGGGGTATTGCGATGTCATTATGGGGTATTGCGTGTAGATTGATGAGCGGAAAAACCCCCAAATGTAATCATTTTTAGAATGGAGGCTGTAACGTAAATGTAGAAAAAGGTCAAGGGGTCTGAATACTTTCTGAAGGCAATGTGTTGGCCAACACTTCAGTGAAGAAAAACGTATATATATATACACATACATACATATACACATACATACATACATACATATATACACACACACACACACATATATACACACACATATATACACACACACACACACACATATATATACACACACACATATATATACACACACACACATACACACACACACATATATATACACACACACACACACACATACACACACACATATATATATATATACATATGTTTTTCTCCACTGAAGTGTTGGCCAACACTTATATATATATATATATATCCCAGAATAACTAAAAGATGAGGAAAGACCTGTGGAAACATCGGAGTCACGTCCGACTTCACATGACCATGTGAACATCCTGTTTCCTCTCGTCGGTCAAACTAAGACCGATTTCCCCACAAACTAAGACTGTGTACTACACTAGAAGCCTAGCATCATATTAAAATCGCTTATCATGTCTGACCAGAGGGCAACACACCTTTGTGACCACCTGGAAGGAAGAAGAGTATAAATCAGTATCGAGTCCCTAAGGCTTTGTGCAGCATGCCAACGCGAGCAGGAAATGGCTTGGACTTGGAGACTTCCTTTTTCGTCATAATCAGGCAATACTATCGAGACTGACAATAATATACTCGATCCCGACTGGCAATACTATCGAGACTGACTCACAGAATGTAGGTGTGTGCACGTGCATAGGTCACACAACGTCAACTAATGAGGGTGAGTCAATGGCACGGTTGCCGTCAATACACTTGTGATAACCTTGTAATACAATAGGATGATAGGGAATTCCAACATTGTAGGAAGCTCCTGTGTTTACAATCTATTGTAACCACACAGCAGCTTCAGTAATTAGTGTACCATGTAGAACGACAGACCTGACCTACTCACCTCTCACCGGATGTTAAACACACACACACACACCACACACACCTCCTCCTGTAGCTTCAGAGTGTGAAAGACAGTGCGATTGGAGACGGAGGCAGCTCACCACCAAGTGGTCTGACATAACCATGACAACTGTTCAGTGGTCCATAGACACTAGTTATAGTATTGTTGTCAGGAGAGAGGTCATGGAGACTAGTTATAGTATTGTTGTCAGTAGGAGACAGTAGAGTGGTCATAGACACTAGTTATAGTATTGTTGTCAGGAGAGAGGAGTTATCCACTATCCATAAAACACTCAGTGGTTACTGTATTGTTGCCTAGTTACCTTCATTCTTCATGATGTAATGAACGATCTGTCCCACGGTGTCGTCGTTGCTCTCACTGTAGGTGTCGTTCAGCTCTGTAGAGAAACACACAATTACAAAAAGAGCTCAAACACTGCAACACATTAGTCGACATGAAAAGGTTATCCCTAACATTCATCAGGAAGGCAGTTAGGGCTGGGCGATATGCCCAAAATACCATAATTGGATATGAAAATTGGACTGTAATTCGTTTTTTAAATAATAAAAGGTTCTACATTTGCTTTATGAGTAGTGAGTAGTGATCTCAGGGTGCTTTATGAGTAGTGAGTAGTGATCTCAGGGTGCTTTATGAGTAGTGAGTAGTGATCTCAGGGTGCTTTATGAGTAGTGAGTAGTGATCTCAGGGTGCTTTATGAGTAGTGAGTGATCTCAGGGTGCTTTATGAGTAGTGAGTGATCTCAGGGTGCTTTATGAGTAGTGAGTGATCTCAGGGTGCTTTATGAGTAGTGAGTGATCTCAGGGTGCTTTATGAGTAGTGAGTGATCTCAGGGTGCTTTATGAG
Source organism: Oncorhynchus kisutch (assembly GCF_002021735.2). Classification (NCBI taxonomy): domain Eukaryota; kingdom Metazoa; phylum Chordata; class Actinopteri; order Salmoniformes; family Salmonidae; genus Oncorhynchus; species Oncorhynchus kisutch. The sequence goes on from NC_034182.2 coordinate 39,849,789, forward strand.
GAGTAGTGAGTGATCTCAGGGTGCTTTATGAGTAGTGAGTAGTGATCTCAGGGTGCTTTATGAGTAGTGAGTAGTGATCTCAGGGTGCTTTATGAGTAGTGAGTAGTGATCTCAGGGTGCTTTATGAGTAGTGAGTAGTGATCTCAGGGTGCTTTATGAGTAGTGAGTAGTGATCTCAGGGTGCTTTATGAGTAGTGAGTAGTGATCTCAGGGTGCTTTATGAGTAGTGAGTGATCTCAGGGTGCTTTATGAGTAGTGAGTGATCTCAGGGTGCTTTATGAGTAGTGAGTGATCTCAGGGTGCTTTATGAGTAGTGAGTGATCTCAGGGTGCTTTATGAGTAGTGAGTGATCTCAGGGTGCTTTATGAGTAGTGAGTGATCTCAGGGTGCTTTATGAGTAGTGAGTGATCTCAGGGTGCTTTATGAGTAGTGAGTGATCTCAGGGTGCTTTATGAGTAGTGAGTGATCTCAGGGTGCTTTATGAGTAGTGAGTGATCTCAGGGTGCTTTATGAGTAGTGAGTGATCTCAGGGTGCTTTATGAGTAGTGAGTGATCTCAGGGTGCTTTATGAGTAGTGAGTGATCTCAGGGTGCTTTATGAGTAGTGAGTGATCTCAGGGTGCTTTATGAGTAGTGAGTGATCTCAGGGTGCTTTATGAGTAGTGAGTGATCTCAGGGTGCTTTATGAGTAGTGAGTGATCTCAGGGTGCTTTATGAGTAGTGAGTGATCTCAGGGTGCTTTATGAGTAGTGAGTGATCTCAGGGTGCTTTATGAGTAGTGAGTGATCTCAGGGTGCTTTATGAGTAGTGAGTGATCTCAGGGTGCTTTATGAGTAGTGAGTGATCTCAGGGTGCTTTATGAGTAGTGAGTGATCTCAGGGTGCTTTATGAGTAGTGAGTGATCTCAGGGTGCTTCATGAGTAGTGAGTGATCTCAGGGTGCTTTATGAGTAGTGAGTGATCTCAGGGTGCTTTATGAGTAGTGAGTGATCTCAGGGTGCTTTATGAGTAGTGAGTGATCTCAGGGTGCTTTATGAGTAGTGAGTGATCTCAGGGTGCTTTATGAGTAGTGAGTGATCTCAGGGTGCTTTATGAGTAGTGAGTGATCTCAGGGTGCTTTATGAGTAGTGAGTGATCTCAGGGTGCTTTATGAGTAGTGAGTGATCCCTAGGATGGCAACACATACATTAGGTAGTTTTAATGAGTCTTTATCTATTTTGATAGTTTTACACTGTTCAAATCAACTATTTCTGCATTTCCTACACTAATTTGGAGATTATTTCCACACTGCCACATAGGGCTGCATAACATGGGTCAATAATCTAGGACTTATTTTCAACCAAATGTTGCAATTGCGAATTAGAGCAAAACACATGGGTGAACTGTTGGAATCAAGGAATATAATGATTATTCTAAAATTAGAATATATATATATATATATGTGTTTATTTTTAAAAGTGTGCACTTTGAATACAGCGCTTGACATGACAAGGAATGAAAATCCCAGGGACGAGTTATTGTGGCAGGGTAGGAACCAAAGTGTTGATAAGTGTTTTCTTGTGGACCCTATCATCTTTGGCTACATTGAATTCTCGTAGCTAAATGAAGTAGCTAAACTTTGTGTACTCCTCTTCGCTTTAGAAGATACTGTGGAACAAACATGCAGATTTTAGGTCTCCTTGGTATTATAAGGCTGTATAGTGAATTACATTTGCTCTGACTCAATACATTTATTAGCTAGCGATTAGCATTAGCAGCTAACAAGATTTAGGCCCAACTTGCTAAGAAAATAAAACTAGCTATTTCCAAACTAATATTGTAATTATAGAACGATAGTGGATTTACATTAAGAAGATAAAGTGAAAACAGCATTGTTGTCATCAACATTGTGGCATGTGCTGCATTGACCATGTAGACGGAACACAAGGGTCTCGTGGTTGAGGAACATCAAATGCACTCCTTGAGTGACTGGGGGCGGGGCTAGGTCGGTGTGGAAAGTGATATATATATATATATATATATATATAGATATAGATAGATAAAAGAAAGAGAGCTCAAGTAGCAAATTAAACTACAAAAATAGACGTTACACACTGCGTATCACTTTTCTTTTTTACATTCAAATACCGGTATAGAAAGTCAAGTAAAAACCCAAACGGGTCCGATGCGGTACACCGACCATCCCTACACACAGTATATTAAGTTCCTCATATTTAGGACATTCCTTATAACACCATAGCAAGGCCTATTGGTATTGTTGTAGTAAACTGGAGCAGAAGTAACAGATGAGGGCTTTCTACACAGTGTACACACACACCTACACAGTAGACACACACTGTGCACCTATACATACACACAGCCCCCTCTCAAGAGCCAAACCTGCCTGTCCAACTGTTCCATGAGTCAGTGAGATATACATATCATCTGAAATCTGAGGATTAGCTTTAGGATTGAATGGGGCTTAAATGATGAATGACACTCTGGTAGAAAGGCTAGTAGCCAGTCTTTGTTTTGCGGTCTGTTGCCTGGGTGACCCAGAGGAAGGTCTGTTGCCTGGGTGACCCAGAGGAAGGTCTGTTGCCTGGGTGACCCAGAGGAAGGTCTGTTGCCTGGGTGACCCAGAGGAAGGTCTGTTGCCTGGGTGACCCAGTGGAAGGTCTGTTGCCTGGAAGACCCAGAGGAAGGTCTGTTGCCTGGGTGACCCAGAGGAAGGTCTGTTGCCTGGGTGACCCAGAGGAAGGTCTGTTGCCTGGGTGACCCAGAGGAAGGTCTGTTGCCTGGGTGACCCAGAGGAAGGTCTGTTGCCTGGGTGACCCAGAGGAAGGTCTGTTGCCTGGGTGACCCAGAGGAAGGTCTGTTGCCTGGGTGACCCAGTGGAAGGTCTGTTGCCTGGGTGACCCAGAGGAAGGTCTGTTGCCTGGGTGACCCAGAGGAAGGTCTGTTGCCTGGGTGACCCAGAGGAAGGTCTGTTGCCTGGGTGACCCAGTGGAAGGTCTGTTGCCTGGGTGAGCCAGTGGAAGGTCTGTTGCCTGGGTGAGCCAGTGGAAGGTCTGTTGCCTGGGTGAGCCAGAGGAAGGTCTGTTGCCTGGGTGAGCCAGAGGAAGGTCTGTTGCCTGGGTGACCCAGAGGAAGGTAATGTAGCACCTCGCATTATCGGCATATTCAACAGCGTTTAAGTAATATATTACCTTCAACAGTGTTATCTTGTGATCAAGACATCAATGTTTTGTGACTATTGCCGTTGTAAAAATATGAGTGATAAATATTTTGTTGTGAGAAAGTAGATCGGTTTAATACTAAAATACAATTGAGTGTGAAAAATGTAGGTTACAAGATTGATGTTAAATGATGTGGTCTGTCGGTCAGTCTAATTGTACAATATACAGCGTGTCCCACAATGTGTGTGTGTGTATACAGTTGAAGTCAGAAGTTTACATAACAAGTTATAAATACCCCAACCTAAGTGTTTCAACCACGCCACAAATGTCTCGTTAACAAACTATAGTTTTGGCAAGTCAGTTGTGTCATGCACAAAGTAGATGCCCTAAGTAATCTCTCCAACAATAGTTTATTTCACTGTATCACAATTCCAGTGGGTCAGAAGTTTACATACACTAAGTTGACTTTGCCTTTAAACAGCCTGGAAAATTCCAGAAAATGATGTCATGGCTTTCATCAAATGTTATTGGTCACATATACATGGTTAGCAGACATTAATGTGAGTGTAGCGAAATGCTTGTGCTTCTTGTTCAGACCATGCAGGAATATCTAACAAGAAATCTAACAATTTCCCAGCAACTACCTTATACACACAAGTGTAAAGGAATGAATAAGAATATGTACATATAAATATATGAATGAGCGATGGCCGAACGGCATAGGCATGATGCAGTAGATGGTATAGAGTACAGTATATACATATGAGATGAGTAATGTAGGGTATGTTAACATTATATTAAGTAGCATTGTTTAAAGTGGCTGGTGATATATTTTTACATCAATTTCCATTATTAAAGTGGCTGGAGTTGAGTCAGTGTGTTGGCAGCAGCCACTCAATGTTAGTGGTGGATGTTTAACAGTCTGATGGCCTTGAGATAGAAGCTGGTTTTTCCAGTCTCTCGGTCCCTGCTTTGATGCACCTGTACTGACCTCGCCTTCTGGATGATAGCGGGGTGAACAGGCAGTTTATGGCCTTCCTGTGACATCGGGTGGTGTAGGTGTCCTGGAGGGCAGGTACTTTGCCATTTCAGTTTGTCCGTGATGTGTAGGCTGAGGAACTTAAAACTTTTCACGTTGTTTTCCTGACACCACACTCAGAGGGCCCTCACCTCCTCCCTGTAGGCCGTCTCGTCGTTATTGGTAATCAAGCCTACCACTGTAGTGTCATCTAACATGGCTTTAGAAGCTTCTGATAGGCTAATTGACATCATTTGAGTCAATTGAAGGTGTACCTGTGGATGTATTTCAAGGCCTACCTTCAAACTCAGTGCCTCTGCTTGACATCATGGGAATATCAGTGAAGATCTCAGAAAAAAAAATGTTGACCTCCACAAATCTGGTTCGTCCTTGGGAGCAATTTCCAAACGCCTGAAGGAACCACGTTCATCTGTACAAACAATAGTACGTAAGTATAAACACCATGGGACCACGCAGCCGTCATACCCCTCAGGAAGGAGACGCGTTCTGGCTCCTAGAGATGAACGTACTTTGGTGCGAAAAGTGCAAATCAATCCCAGAACAACAGAAAAGGTCCTTGTGAAGATGCTGGAGGAAACAGGTACAAAAGTATCTATACCCACAGTAAAACAAGTCCTATGTCGACATAACCTGAAAGGAAGAAGCCACTGCTACAAAACTGCCATGAAAAAAGCCAGACTACGGTTTGCAACTGCACATGGGGACAAAGATCGCACTTTTTGGAGAAATGTCCTCTGGTCTGATAAAACAAAAATAGAACTGTTTGGCCATAATGACCCATCATTACATTTGGAGGAAAAGGGGGAGGCTTGCAAGCCGAACACCATTCCAACCGTGAAGCATGGGGGTGGCAGCATCATGTCGTGGGGGACCTTTGCTGCAGGAGAGACTGGTGCACTTCACAAAATAGATGGCATCATGAGGGGGAAAATTATGTGGTTATATTGAAGCAACATCTCAAGACATCAGTCAAGAAGTTAAAGCTTGGTTGCAAATGGGCCTTCCAAATTAACAATGACCCCAAGCATACTTCCAAAGTTGTGGCAAAATGGCTTAAGGACAACAAAGTCAAGGTATTGGAGTGGCCATCACAACGTCCTGACCTCAATCCTATAGAAAATGTGTGGGCAGACCTAAAAAAGCATGTGTGCGAGCAAGGAGGTCTACAAACCTGACTCAGTTACACCAGCTCTGTCAGGAGGAATGGGCCAAAACTCACCCAACTTATTGTGGGAAGCTTGTGGAAGGGTACCCGAAACATTTGACCCAAGTTAAACAATTTAAAAAAGGCAATGCTACCAAATACTAATTGAGTATGTAAACTTCTGACCCACTGGGAATGTGATGAAAGAAATCAAACATTCTCTATTATTCTGACATTTCACATTCTTAAAATAAAGTGGAGATCCCAACTGACCTAAAACAGGGAATTTACACTAGGATTAAAATGTCAGGAATTGTGAAAAACTGAGTTTAAATGCATTTGGCAAAGGGGGAGGTAAACTTCCAACTTCAAGTGTGTGTGTGTGTGTGTGTGTGTGTGTATTTCATTCATTGTAGTTTATGTAAGTTAAAGTTTTCAAAACCTATTAAAAAAAATAAAGTTATTTTTTTACTCTCAAAACCAAACTTACATAAAATACAAAGAAAATCGGTGTCTTCAGTCTCAAAACGTCCCGTTGTTTTCCATTTAAAATGTAGTGAGGTGATTTAATCCTCCAACCGCTAGAGAGAGTGTCTGAAGTTAGGGGGGGGGGGGGGGGGGGCTATACTTCCTGTGTTCAAGATGAGACACTCATGGTGTATAGTATATGGACAGCTGCTACATCATTAAACAGTACACATACAGTGGGGCAAATAAGTATTTAGTCAGCAATCAATTGTGCAAGTTCTCCCACTTGAAAAGATGAGGCCTGTAATTTTCATCATAGCTACACTTCAACTATGACAGACAAAATGAGATGAAAATCACATTGTAGGATTTTTAATGAATTTATTTGCAAATTATGGTGGAAAATAAGTTTTTGGTCAATAACAAAAGTTTCTCAATAATTTGTTATATAGCCTTTGTTAGCAATGACAGAGGGCAAACGTTTTCTGTAAATCTTCACAAGGTTTTCACATTGATCATTGTCATGTTGAAAGACCCAGCCACGTTTCATCTTCAATGCCCTTGCTGATGGAAGGAGGTTTTCACTCAAAATCTCACGATACATGGCCCCATTCATTCTTTCCTTTACACGGATCAGTCGTCCTGGTACCTTTGCAGAAAAACAGCCCCAAAGCATGATGTTTCCACCCCCATGCTTCACAGTAGGTATGGTGTTCTTTGGATACAACTCAGCATTCTTTGTCCTCCAAACACGACAAGTTATATTTTGGTTTCATTTGACCATATGACATTCTCCCAATCTTCTTCTGGATCATCCAAATGCTCTCTAGCAAACTTCAGACGGGCCTGGACATGTACTGGCATAAGCAGGGGGACACGTCTGGCACTGCAGGATTTGAGTCCCTGGCGGCGTAGTGTGTTACTGATGGTAGGCTTTGTTACTTTGGTCCCAGCTCTCTGCAGGTCATTCACTAGGTCCCCCCGTGTGGTTCTGGGATTTTTGCTCACCGTTCTTGTGATCATTTTGACCCCACGGGATGAGATCTTGCGTGGAGCCCCAGATCGAGGGAGATTATCAGTGGTCTTGTATGTCTTCCATTTCCCAATAATTGCTCCCACAGTTGATTTCTTCAAACCAAGCTGCTTACCTATTGCAGATTCAGTCTTCCCCAGCCTGGTGCAGGTCTACAATTTTGTTTCTGGTGTCCTTTGACAGCTCTTTGGTCTTGGCCATAGTGGAGTTTGGAGTGTGACTGTTTGAGGTTGTGGACAGGTGTCTTTTATACTGATAACAAGTTCAAACAGGTGCCATTAATACAGGTAACGAGTGGAGGACAGAGGAGCCTCTTACAGGTCTGTGAGAGCCAGAAATCTTGCTTGTTTGTAGGTGACCATATACTTATTTTCCACCATAATTTGCAAATAAATACATAAAAAAATCCTACAATGTGATTTTCTCTCATTTTCTCTCATTTTGTCTGTCATAGTTGAAGTGTACCTATGATGAAAATTACAGGCCTCTCGTCTTTTTAAATGGGAGAACTTGCACAATTGGTGGCTGACTAAATACTTTTTTTGCCCCACTGTAGCGGTGGTCGGGTTCTGTTGAAACCAAGAAAGTGTTTTGAAACAGAGAGGTAGTTGCTGAACTTGTCCAATTGGAAGAAGACAGATTTTGTTTTCCCATTGCAAAAGGTTTTGCCACGGTGTGCGCAACTGAACAAAACCTGGCCCTTAGATTAAATGATTAACGTATATCAATATATCACGTTGTGAAACATTCTTCAAAAATGGCCTTTGCTCCCCCCTAACCCATCTACAGTAACCCCCCTAACCCATCTACAGTAACCCCCCCCTAACCCATCTACAGTAACCCATCTACAGTAACCCCCCCTAACCCATCTACAGTAACCCATCTACAGTAACCCCCCTAACCCATCTACAGTAACCTCCCTTCCCCCCCCTAACCCATCTACAGTAACCCATCTACAGTAACCCTCCCCTAACCCATCTACAGTAACCCTCCCCTAACCCATCTACAGTAACCCCCCTAACCCATCTACAGTAACCCATCTACAGTAACCCTCCCCTAACCCATCTACAGTAACCACCCTAACCCATCTACAGTAACCCCCCCTAACCCATCTACAGTAACCTCCCCTAACCCATCTACAGTAACCCATCTACAGTAACCCTCCCCTAACCCATCTACAGTAACCCCCCCCATTCCTCTAACACATCTACAGTAACCCCCCCTAACCCATCTACAGTAAACTCCCCTAACCCATCTACAGTAACCCCCCCGCCATTCCTCTAACCCATCTACAGTAACCGCCCCCCCATTCCTCTCTAACCCATCTACAGTAACCCCCCCCATTCCTCTCTAACCCATCTACAGTAACCCCCCATTCCTCTCTAACCCATCTACAGTAACCCCCCCATTCCTCTCTAACCATCTACACAGTAACCCCCCTAACCCATCTACAGTAACCTCCCCTAACCCATCTACAGTAACCCCCCCCTAACCCATCTACAGTAACCCCCCCTAACCCATCTACAGTAACCCCCCCCCCATTCCTCTCTAACCCATCTACACAGTAACCCCCCCCAACCCATCTACACAGTAACCTCCCCTAACCCATCTACAGTAACCCATCTACAGTAACCTCCCCCAACCCATCTACAGTAACCTCCCCCAACCCATCTACAGTAACCTCCCCCAACCCATCTACAGTAACCTCCCCCAACCCATCTACAGTAAAACCCCGACAACCCATCTACAGTAACCCCCCCCCCCCACCCCCCTAACCCATCTACAATAAATCCCCCCCCCCCTTTCCTTCTCTAACCCTGGTTGACTCAGAATTGAACCGGGAAGTGGAGTGTAAAATAAACAAGGTTCTTTCCAACTCTTTTGTCTCTAAACAATGTGGAAAGAAGAGGGGTTGGGCCTGGAGAGAGGTTTCAGACAGTCCGTGGCTAAAATGTACATTTTGTTCCACCAGCCACTGTAGCAGGTAGATTTTATTTTTTAATTTAAATGTGTTATTTTTTTTATCTACCAGCCACTCAGATGTTTTACCAACCAAAATATTGTTTCACCATAATTGCATCAACAACAAAATATGAGCATGCTTGGTAATGTTTCTAAAGCAAGAAATATTAGTAAGAAGTAATATTGTTATATTGCTCAATTTCATTAAAATAGTTTTGTAACTCGAGTATTTTAACCATAATAGAGACGAGACTAAATGTTCAGCTGCCCCTTTAAGGGCGGGAGGTTACCGCGGTAACAGGGCCACTCGAGTTTTGTCACGTGTGTGTGTGTGTGTGTGTGTGTGTGTGAGAGAGAGAGTTTTAGGATCCGACTAGGGCGTCTCTTCACTATCAGTGGAAGCAGCCGATTCTAACGTTGAAAAACCTGAGCTTGTGAACAAAGCAATATAAATTGACAAGAAACACTTGGCGAAAGTCTCACTTTGTAGACGTTCGAGTAAACTTGATCAACGTGTATGCCTGTGCGCAGCGCCTCCGAAAACGAATGTATATCGTGCGTCACTCAGTGCGCAGATCCCCCTGCCAAGCAGTGTTGCTGCGTAGGGTGGGTTGTATACTTCGTCTTTCTTTGTGCAATTAGCAGCTATGCAACAAAACAGCAGAAATACTTCAATAACAGCTGCATGATGTTCTCATACTTGACTTTTTTTTCATTCACGAATGTAATGCCATGCAAATTGACTACCCGCCAACGTGGCTGGTCTAATGGACATTCTTACCCGACAATACCCAAATCTACCCGCCAAACAGCGGGTGTTAATGTTATGCCCTGCAGACGGCACACTAAAAGGCCCAACCTCTAATGGGAATGCCATAGTCCTGTTAGAAAGAACCTCCCTATTCTGTAGGTGAAAGGTGAGAGAGGAAAGAAAATTCCCTTTACAAAGACTGCAGTCTCAACCTTCCTTTAGGAAAGACCAGGCATACAGCTCTATGTCAATGGCTTTAATAAGTGGTAGAGAGAGAAAGAACAGGTGAGTGAGCGAGAGAAAGAGAAAGAGAAAGAGAGAAAGAGAAAACACGCATTCTTTCATACTAGCAGAGGCTGCTACACCGGATGTCACAGGAAGGCTTAAAAGATCATCAAGGACAACAACCACCTGAGCCACTGTCTGTTCTCCCGCTGCCATCCAGAAGGCGAGGTCAGTACAGGTGCATCAAAGCTCTGGGACCGAGAGACTGAAAAACAGCTTCTATCTCAAGACTATCAGACTGTTAAATAGCCATCACTAGCACATAGAGTCTGCTGCCTATATACATAGACTTGAAATCACTGGCCACTTTAATAAATGGAACACTAGTCACTTTAATAATGTTTACATATCTTGCATTACTCATCTCATATGTTTACACTGTATTCTATTCTACTGTATCTTAGTCTATGCATTACTCATCTCATATGTTTACACTGTATTCTATTCTACTGTATCTTAGTCTATGCATTACTCATCTCATATGTTTACACTGTATTCTATTCTACTGTATCTTAGTCTATGCATTACTCATCTCATATGTATACACTGTATTCTATTCTACTGTATCTTAGTCTATGCATTACTCATCTCATATGTATACACTGTATTCTATTCTACTGTATCTTAGTCTATGCATTACTCATCTCATATGTATACACTGTATTCTATTCTACTGTATCTTAGTCTATGCATTACTCATCTCATATGTATACACTGTATTCTATTCTACTGTATCTTAGTCTATGCATTACTCATCTCATATGTATACACTGTATTCTATTCTACTGTATCTTAGTCTATGCATTACTCATCTCATATGTATACACTGTATTCTATTCTACTGTATCTTAGTCTATGCATTACTCATCTCATATGTATACACTGTATTCTATTCTACTGTATCTTAGTCTATGCATTACTCATCTCATATGTATATACTGTATTCTATTCTACTGTATCTTAGTCTATGCATTACTCATCTCATATGTATATACTGTATCTTAGTCTGCCACATTTCTAGTCCAAATATTTATAGATTCTTAATTCCATTCCTTTAGATTGTGTGTATTGTGAGATATTACTGTACTGTCGGAGCTAGAAACACACAAGCATTTCTCTACACCCGCAATAACACGTGTACCTGATCCATAACATTAGATTAGATGGTCTTTCACCTGCTAAACACGTGTACCTGACCCATAACATTAGATTAGATGGTCTTTCACCTGCTAAACACGTGTACCTGATCCATAACATTAGATGGTCTTTCACCTGCTAAACACGTGTACCTGATCCATAACATTAGATTAGATGGTCTTTCACCTGCTAAACACGTGTACCTGATCCATAACATTAGATTAGATGGTCTTTCACCTGCTAAACACGTGTACCTGATCCATAACATTAGATTAGATGGTCTTTCACCTGCTAAACACGTGTACCTGACCCATAACATTAGATGGTCTTTCATGGAGCTCAGGTGTATTTCCCCTCCAACGTGGTGGTTGTGTTGGAACTCAGGAACAATTCCAGAGCCTTAAAAAGTCTGAAGTTGAGGTGGCGGTGATGATGCATACATGTTCCCTCACTTTCATCTCAGTACTACAGACCTTGGTTCGAATCCAGGGCTGTGTCACAACTGTCCGTGATCGGGAGTCCCGTACGGCGGCGACACAATTGGACCCAGCGTCGTCCAGGTTAGGGGAGGGTTTGGGCGTCATGGTAATATAAGAACTGGTTCTTACTTAATAAAAACATGTAAATGTTGCACATTCACTTGGTTAAACAAAGTACCATTCCTTCCCATATACAGTAATAACACAGGAATGGTCCATTACTATTGGAGGGGGTATTTGGCTTGATGACCCTGACCTCACTTCCATGCTCTGACTCATAGTTCTATGACACGAATGATAGTATCCCCCCCCCTCCACCTAAATGGTATTGACCAGAGAAGTGAAGACTAAACCAATGGCAGGAAACGTTGCCAGTTAAACAGAATGACAACGTTCACAATTGTTGAGAAACTATTGCGACATCTTGATTATCTTTCGAGACAAACGAAACACTCTGTACCGTATCTTGGTCACTCAGGCAATCTAAAAACACTAAACAATAAGCTTCTATGTTGCAATAGTAAAAGTGTTTACAAGGAACATCCAATACTAAACCCAAACGAATCGTCTTAACCAAGGTTTCTCCCAATAGACCTAAGATGTTTTAATTATTTCTTTTTCAAGGCACCCTGTCTCAATGCATAACTTTCTACTCAAGTCATGACTGACTACAGCAACAACCAGAACAATAGCATAGAGAACCACATTTGTCCGAAATGTCCCGTCAGTTAACACAAGTGAATTTAAGTAAAGCGTTAGTGTACAGAGGATCGTGAACCATTAAGTTTCAAATCCCGGTTGGCATATGAACCCCTAAATGAGAAAATATTCAATCTCTCACCTGTACACATCTCCAGATCCTTCTTTTCCGCCTCTGCTACCCGGGCCGCCTCCTCCTCATCCTCAGCCTCGGTGGTGCAGCGGTAACCCTTCCTCTTCAGGACGTGACACACCAAGACCCCCAGGAGACCCAGGAGGAAGAAGACCGGCACCAGGACGAAGGCTATGTACTCTGGGTTCACATGATCGTCTCCTGCGCTGCTGCCTCCCCCCGCTGTCTGACCCGCTAGAAAGCAGACCGGTGGAGGATAGGTGGTAGATGGAAGGGAGAGAGAGAGAAGGGGATATGGATAGAGGTGATGAGGAGAGAGAGAGAGAAGGGGATATGGATAGAGGTGATGAGGAGAGAGAGAGAGAAGGGGATATGGATAGAGGTGATGAGGAGAGAGAGAGAGAAGGGGATATGGATAGAGGTGATGAGGAGAGAGAGAGAGAAGGGGATATGGATAGAGGTGATGAGGAGAGAGAGAGAAGGGGATATGGATAGAGGTGATGAGGAGAGAGAGAGAAGGGGATATGGATAGAGGTGATGAGGAGAGAGAGAGAAGGGGATATGGATAGAGGTGATGAGGAGAGAGAGAGAAGGGGATATGGATAGAGGTGATGAGGAGAGAGAGAGAAGGGGATATGGATAGAGGTGATGAGGAGAGAGAGAGAAGGGGATATGGATAGAGGTGATGAGGAGAGAGAGAGAAGGGGATATGGATAGAGGTGATGAGGAGAGAGAGAGAGAGAAGGGGATATGGATAGAGGTGATGAGGAGAGAGAGAGAGAGAGAAGGGGATATGGATAGAGGTGATGAGGAGAGAGAGAGAGAGAGAAGGGGATATGGATAGAGGTGATGAGGAGAGAGAGAGAGAGAGAAGGGGATATGGATAGAAGTGATGAGGAGAGAGAGAGAGAGAGAAGGGGATATGGATAGAAGTGATGAGGAGAGAGAGAGAGAGAGAAGGGGATATGGATAGAAGTGATGAGGAGAGAGAGAGAGAGAGAAGGGGATATGGATAGAAGTGATGAGGAGAGAGAGAGAGAGAGAAGGGGATATGGATAGAAGTGATGAGGAGAGAGAGAGAGAGAGAAGGGGATATGGATAGAAGTGATGAGGAGAGAGAGAGAGAGAGAAGGGGATATGGATAGAGGTGATGAGGAGAGAGAAAGGGGATATGGATAGAGGTGATGAGGAGAGAGAGAGAGAAGGGGATATGGATAGATAGGTGATGGGGAGAGAGAGAAAAAGGGCAGGATGAGAGAAAGATGTGAGGATTTTATGATGGTTCAATGTGGGCCCTGTGAGTGTGAGAGTATGTATTGGTAAATAAAGTTAGAGTAGCCATTCTCTATGGATGTCCCTGAAAGTTGAATATCATAGTGCCACAGCTAAGGAATACGCCACACACACCTCAACCTGTGTTTTAGGGGAAAACAATCAGAGGAAACCCATAGTGTCCTCTTCAATTTGTCAGTTTTGCCGTTCAGTAACAGTATCAGATATCAAAGTTGATCAGTTACTGAAAAGTGTGGAAGGGGGGGGGGGGGACTCAAAATGGCACAGAGAATACCCTTCCTAAAGTAGGTTGATGTCAAAAGGACAGTAACAATATAAAACCATACCAGATGAGAAGGAGAGCGAAAAGGGGGATGAGAGAAGGAAAGGAAGATGGAAAAATAAGACCATTACATATTGTCAAGAGATGAACGAAATGGATAATGCATGTGTGGTAACCACAAGACACTCCATTAGTCATAATTCAATTTACGACCTAGTCACCACTGACATGTCACATTTTGACTCATATGCTGAGTGGCACCAGATATTCCTACTAGTCAGCAGAGGGAGGATTTAAGCGCTCGTCGCAACTGAACTCAACGCTCATTCAGGTGATAATGAATGTCGACAGTGCTTTCATGTTTCCTCGCTTGCTGGATAAAAAGTGCTGTCCCATATTTTTCTCCCCAGCACTGCGGGCTGTCATGTCCGCCGACAGCCCTTTAAAAATGGCCAAGAGAGGAGAGAGAAAGACAGAGACAGAATGTCAGTATCACCAGGGAGACTGCTGACTCCAGGGAGACTGTAATCCCTGTAACTTTCCAGCTCTCCCCTCCTCGTCTCTCGCTCCGTTGTTGTTTTCCCTCAACATACGCTCTCTGGGTAAGTTTATTGGAGAGAAAAAAGGGAAGCAGAAAGATGGAAGCAGAAAGACAGAAGCAGAAAGATGGAAGCAGAAAGAGAGAAGCAGAAAGAGAGAGAGATCTGCAAGACAGAGCAGGACTGTGGTGAAAGCAGTGTTAATCAGGACATTTGGCGGGCCTGTTTATCAGGACAGTTGGTGGGCCTGTTTATCAGGACAGGTGGCGGGCCTGTTTATCAGGACAGTTGGCAGGCCTGTTTATCAGGCTTGTTTATCAGAACAGGTGGCGGGCCTGTTTATCAGGACAGTTGGCAGGCCTGTATAACAGGACAGTTGGCAGGCCTGTTTATCAGGACAGTTGGCAGGCCTGTTTATCAGGCTTGTTTATCAGGACAGTTGGCAGGCCTGTTTATCAGGACAGTTGGCGGGCCTGTTTATCAGGACAGTTGGCGGGCCTGTATAACAGGACAGTTGGCAGGCCTGTTTATCAGGACAGTTGGCAGGCCTGTTTATCAGGACAGTTGGCGGGCCTGTTTATCAGAACAGGTGGCGGGCCTGTTTATCAGGACAGTTGGCGGGCCTGTTTATCAGGACAGTTGGCAGGCTTGTTTATCAGGACAGTTGGCAGGCTTGTTTATCAGGACAGTTGGCGGGCCTGTTTATCAGGACAGTTGGCAGGCCTGTTTATCAGGCTTGTTTATCAGGACAGTTGGCAGGCCTGTTTATCAGGACAGTTGGCAGGCCTGTTTATCAGGACAGTTGGCAGGCCTGTTTATCAGGACAGTTGGCGGGCCTGTTTATCAGGACAGTTGGCGGGCCTGTTTATCAGGACAGTTGGCGGGCCTGTATAACAGGACAGTTGGCAGGCCTGTTTATCAGGACAGTTGGCAGGCCTGTTTATCAGGACAGTTGGCGGGCCTGTTTATCAGAACAGGTGGCGGGCCTGTTTATCAGGACAGTTGGCGGGCCTGTTTATCAGGACAGTTGGCGGGCTTGTTTATCAGGACAGTTGGCAGGCTTGTTTATCAGGACAGTTGGCGGGCCTGTTTATCAGGACAGTTGGCAGGCCTGTTTATCAGGCTTGTTTATCAGGACAGTTGGCAGGCCTGTTTATCAGGACAGTTGGCGGGCCTGTTTATCAGGACAGTTGGCAGGCCTGTATAACAGGACAGTTGGCAGGCCTGTTTATCAGGACAGTTGGCAGGCTTGTTTATCAGGACAGTTGGCGGGCCTGTTTATCAGGACAGTTGGCGGGCCTGTTTATCAGGACAGTTGGCGGGCCTGTTTATCAGGACAGTTGGCGGGCCTGTTTATCAGGACAGTTGGCAGGCCTGTTTATCAGGACAGTTGGCAGGCCTGTTTATCAGGACAGTTGGCAGGCCTGTTTATCAGGACAGTTGGCAGGCCTGTTTATCAGGACAGTTGGCAGGCCTGTTTATCAGGACAGTTGGCAGGCCTGTTTATCAGGACAGTTGGCAGGCCTGTTTATCAGGACAGTTGGCAGGCCTGTTTATCAGGACAGTTGGCGGGCCTGTTTATCAGAACAGGTGGCGGGCCTGTTTATCAGGACAGTTGGCAGGCCTGTATAACAGGACAGTTGGCAGGCCTGTTTATCAGGACAGTTGGCAGGCTTGTTTATCAGGACAGTTGGCGGGCCTGTTTATCAGGACAGTTGGCAGGCCTGTTTATCAGGCTTGTTTATCAGGACAGTTGGCAGGCCTGTTTATCAGGACAGTTGGCGGGCCTGTTTATCAGGACAGTTGGCAGGCCTGTATAACAGGACAGTTGGCAGGCCTGTTTATCAGGACAGTTGGCAGGCTTGTTTATCAGGACAGTTGGCGGGCCTGTTTATCAGGACAGTTGGCGGGCCTGTTTATCAGGACAGTTGGCGGGCCTGTTTATCAGGACAGTTGGCGGGCCTGTTTATCAGGACAGTTGGCAGGCCTGTATAACAGGACAGTTGGCAGGCCTGTTTATCAGGACAGTTGGCGGGCCTGTTTATCAGGACAGTTGGCGGGCCTGTTTATCAGGACAGTTGGCAGGCCTGTTTATCAGGACAGTTGGCAGGCCTGTTTATCAGGACAGTTGGCAGGCCTGTTTATCAGGACAGTTGGCGGGCGGGCCTGTTTATCAGGACAGTTGGCGGGCCTGTTTATCAGGACAGTTGGCGGGCCTGTTTATCAGGACAGTTGGCGGGCCTGTTTATCAGGACAGTTGGCGGGCCTGTTTATCAGGGCAGTTGGCGGGCCTGTTTATCAGGGCAGTTGGCGGGCCTGTTTATCATGCTTGTTTATCAGGACAGTTGGCAGGCCTGTTTATCAGGACAGTTGGCGGGCCTGTTTATCAGGACAGTTGGCGGGCCTGTTTATCAGGACAGTTGGCAGGACTGTTTATCAGGACAGTTGGTAGGCCTGTTTATCAGGACAGTTGGTAGGCCTGTTTATCAGGACAGTTGGTAGGCCTGTTTATCAGGCTTGTTTATCAGGACAGTTGGCGGGCCTGTTTATCAGGACAGTTGGCAGGCCTGTTTATCAGGACAGTTGGTAGGCCTGTTTATCAGGACAGTTGGTAGGCCTGTTTATCAGGACAGTTGGTATGCTTGTTTATCAGGTCTCTAAGGGCCATTGCTTGGACAGGGGCCGGCCATCCATGTGCCATCAGGAATGGAGTGACACACACACCACAAGGTCTCTTTAGTTTGGGGAAAATCTTTCCACTTCCTCTGTGACTGACTGAGGCCAAAACCACAAGGTGCCCCCCCACCACAAAAACCTTTAGCCTGGTTCCGTGTTGTTCTTCCATGTTCACAGTAAAGAGATAACTGGTGATGGTTTGGTCCCACAATCCTAGTGTGCGATGGTTGAGTTTCAGATTATTTTGTGCCCAATAGAAATTAATGGTAAATAATTTGTGTCATTTTGGAGTCACTTTTATTGTAAATAAGAATTGTTTCTATGCACTTCTACATTAATGTGGATGTTACCATGGTTACAGATAATCCTGAATGAATCGTAAATAATGAGTGAGAAAGTTACAGAGGGTTAAAGATCATACCCTTAAATCAAGGGTGTCAATCATTTCAGACAAGACTGTCTTAGATATTCCTGACTGAATCTGGCTCACAGGAGGGAAAGGTATGAGGGGGGGGGGGGGGGGGGGGGGGGGGTCAAAGGTTACAGTGCGTATCTTCCCCCGTCTTCTCCTGACATTTCCCACGTGAGACATTCCATCCAGTGCCACATGAAGCAGACAATCGGGTCATTGTGTTTTCCTCCGGTGTGCATCCCGTCTGTGTGCGAGGGAGTGAGAGCGTGTCTAGTGACTGTGTGTTCTATGTGACGGTGTCTACATGTGACCGTACGATGTACAAACATACCACTCTCGGTGGGTGTGTGTGTGTATATGTCTTTGTTCCCCCATTGTCCCTCTCCCCCTGAAGCATCTGACTGTGGTCTACTCCGAACACTGTCTGATGAGTTCTTTCTCTCTGTTCTCGTTTTCCTTTATAGGATGTCAGTGGGCGGAGCTACGAGGATGTCAGTGGGCGGAGCTACGAGGGTCGTCCGTGAAATGGGACACACCTCTTCCCCCTCAATACGTAGAGGAGACTCTCTCCACACAGGCATACTGTTGTTTTTTTGGTTGTGGCCTTTTGGGGGATTCTTTGCATTGTATTTGTTATGGCACTCATACTACACTGTTACCTAGATATAGTAAACAAATATATTTATTAAATAAAGTTATTTCTCCATCTCCGCGCTGTCTCCTTCTTTGTTACGGGCTACGAGCCGGGTTCGTGACATGCCTCAACCCGGGTCACGGAACCTTAGTGTATCTATCCCAGTTACCTGCCAACAGATCCAATGGGGGGGGGGGGGGGGGGGGGGGGGTCAAGATATGGATGTGTGTGTCGTACCACATCAGAACCCAAAATATGAGCCTATTTTACTCCAATGTTTAGCCTCAAAACCTAGTTCCAACTATATTTTGTTAAATCATGGACGGTCAGTCCAGACTATATAGCCTCAACCTAGTTCCAACTATAATTTGTTATATCATGGACGGTCAGTCCTTGCATCCATATCTCAGTGTATTCATTTGAGAAAGGTTACATTTCTCCTGCCTCATCCCTCACTTTACACATAAAACACCGGATTGGATTAAACTACACACAATGAATGGACAGTTTAGGGGTCCATTTCAATAGTCTAAAGAGGCTTCCTCACCTCCGTCTAACATGTTATCCTTCTCCAACTTCCACAACAACAGGTCCCAGAGCTTCCATTTTCCCCTCCCCTTCTCTAGCTCAGTGTGGAACGTACACATATCATCTACAGAGATTAATGCTACTGTCAGAGGAATTAAATCCTATATCGTCTCTTCAGATTTCCTGCCGCTGTGGTATGCATCCCCATATCCATACAGACACATTTGCCATGTCAAATCATCTGCGCAATAAAAACACACCGGAAAAAATGAATGACTGTAATTTGCAGTGATGCGACATGGGAGATGAGGATATTATGAGGGTTCAATGTGGGCCCTGTGAGTGTGAGACTATGTGTTGGTAAATAAGTTAAGAGGAACCATTTCCTCTATGGATGTCCCTGAAAGTTGAATATCATAGGCCCTGGTCTCTACATATTCCTTAGCTGTGGCACTACGCCACACACACACACACACACACACACACACACACGTCTGAAACTATGTTGTAGGAGAATTCAGCCATTGAGGAAACCAATAGTATCCTCATCAATTTGAACAATACCAGACTATATCAAAAGTCGATTGGTTAATTAAAGCGAGGAGACGGGGGAACTCAAAATGGCACAGTGATCCCCTTCCGAAACAAGGTTTATGTCAAAAGGACCACATAATGCCAGTTATTATTGTCCTGTGGTTGACATTCACTGAAGCAGTAACTTCCCAGACATGTTGTAGGTGTACGGAACTATTTTCATTGGTAGGTCCAGAGGTTTATGTCAACACAGGTCTCTGGGTAAGTCTACTGTTCAACGGGATCTAGAAGGCAAAAAAAGGGAGCTTCCTGCTACGTGTCAAGCGGAATGGTTCCACTGGGGACAGATGAGAGGATGTGGTTGTCTTTTTTTCCCCCCATGAGGATGTCCAACTACTTGTATTAGACAAAGATAACTAGTTAATGAATGTATTAACACGGCTATAAATCACTGAACCGGAATTATATAAACACCATTGGAGCAGAATCAGGCTAGTCTGATGTCACAAAAGAACGTAAGAAAAAGTACCTACTTTTAGTTTAAATTTGTGCCTAATTGTCCAGAGAATTCCCTGAATTTTATGCATGTCAAAACTCTATTCCCTGTGACAGCCACTGATAAACAAAATGGAGTTACGAGTGTCCTTCCCGTTAGGAACAAGACTCGGCTACTGTCTTTGATTCCCTCCTAGCTCCGGCCTACACAGATCACCGGGCAGAGGAACGGACAGACCGGGGACACACATCTTACAACCACGTGCAGGTCTACACTCTCGTGCTTAAACCACGTGTTGAATGTTTGTGTTTACGGCTGAGGATTACGTTTTGGGCCTTTTGTGAGCGACAGACAACAGCTGCATGGTCACAAAGCTGTGTTAGTCACGAAGGAGGACGAAGCAGAACCCCCCCCATATCCTCAAAGGTCATATCCTATGTTATTGTACAGGAGGGTCTGAAAGCTTAGAGCCAAAGCAGGAACTTAAAGTCATGTGTTTTTTGAGGACTTGTTCTTGGCATGTCAATGGCAATAATAACTCTGGTCTTCCTCCACTCAAATGGAATGAATGCTTGTCGTTTCACATTGTAAATGGGAGCGTTTATACCGGCTTGGGCATAAAATTTAAATTCTTTAACCAGACAGCAGAAGTCATTCTGCCTGTGGATGCCTCATCTTCATACAGGACGCCACATGTTTAGACCTACACTACTCTTTACTGCCCATACCGCCTTACAATTAGAACAATACACATTTAGATTAAAAGAGTTCAATAGGTCAGGATTGGCCTATTATAGCTGCAGTTTTACATTTTGCACAAGGTGACAACAGAAACACAGGGCTAGGCTGGACAGCCTATGCAACGTGCCTCACAGGAAATTCAAAAATATAGCCCTTGGCAAACCTATCCACTTTGGTGATGAAACTTTGTATCACTGTAGGCAGGCTGGTCTCAGACTAGACGTAACATTGTAGACGAAAACCCAGGGAGATTAAATTCATATGATATGTTACCGTACCAATCGTACCATAACACTAAAGGTTACTTGGTTGGTCAGGGTAGATCTATAACAAACCAAAAGATTCAAAACACACAATCTCATCATGGACATCTTCACCATTTTAGGTCATTAACACCTACCTGCTACATTTTAAGCTACTTAACATGTTAGCTAACCCTTCTCCTAACATATTGTACAAACTGCAATTTGTAACATGGACATCCATTAATTAACACAAACGTAAAATAAAACTATATACACACACAAAAGTATGTGGACAGTACACATTGCATGTGTAAAAATCAAGCACACAGCCATGCAATCTCCATAGTCAAACACTGGCAGTAGAATGGCCTTACTGAAGAGCTGAGTGACTTTCAATGTGGCACCGTCATAGGATGCCACCTTTTCCAACAAGTCAGTTTGTCATATTTCTTCCCTGCTAGAGCTGCCTCGGTCAACTGTAAGTGCGGTTATTGAGAAGTGGAAATGTCTAGGAGCAACAACGGCTCAGCCGCTAAGTGGTAGACCACACAAGCTCACAGAACCGGACCAACGAGTGTCCCGAAACGCATAAAAATGGTCTGTCCTCGGTTGCAACACTCACCACAGAGTTCTAAACTGCCTCTGGAAGCAGCCGTCAGCACAAATAATGTTTGTCGGGTGCTGAAGGAAATGGGTTTCTACGGCCCGAGCAGCTGTACACCAGCCTAAGATCACCATGCGCAATGCAAAGAGTCAGCTTGAGTGGTGTAAAGCTCACTGCCATTGGAGCAGTGGGAACGCTTTGTCTGGAGTGATGAATCACACTTCACCATCTGGCAGTCTGACGGACAAATCTGAATTTGGCAGATGCCAGGAGAACGCTATCTGCCCCCAATTCATAGTGCTAACTGTAAAGTTGGGTGGAGGAGGTATAACAGTCTGGGGCTGTTTTTCATGGTTCGGGCTCGGCCCCTTAGTTCCAGTGAATGGAAATCTTAACACTACAGCATACAATGACATTCTAGATTCTGTGCTTCCAACTTTTGGGCAACAGTTTTGAGGAAGGCCCTTGCCTGTTTCAGCATGACAATGCCCCCATGCACAAAGCGAGGTCCATACAGAAATGGTTTGCTGAGATCGGTGTGGAAGAACTTGACTGGCCTGCACAGAGCCCTGACCGCAACCCCATCAAGCACCTTTGGGATGAATTGGAATGCCGACTGCGAGCCAGACCTAATCGCCTGACATCAGTGCTCGACCTCACTAACGCCCTTGTGGCTGAATGGAAGCAAGTCCCCATAGCAATGTTCCAACATCTAGTGGAAAGCCTTCCCAGAAGAGTGGAGGCTGTTATAGCAGCAAAAAGAGGGACCAACTCCATTCTAATTCCCATGATTTTGGAATGAGATGACACCTGCTTGTTGAACATTTGATCATGTTAGTGTATATCAGTTATTTTGTATGTCCCGGATGTTCCTTTACTATGTTAACCTGAGTCCTAGTTGCTGTAGGCTATCCAATAGCAGGTTTATGTAAGGCTACTCTGTTGCAACTAAACCAGGTATACACTACACGATTTAGTGTAGTGTATACCGACGCTCGTTCAACGTGAGCGGGTAAAAGACGCAATCGGAGGGCTACCGATCTCGTCTTTGAGCAGTCCTAGACGTCCCGATATTTTCAAACATGTTTGATTTTAATCATCACAAAAACAATCTATAATGCTCTTTGTAGCGTAAAATGTGGCACGAAAAGTTTTGAGAACGGTGATCTGCAATAGCCAATAGGAGAAGTCGCCAGTGAGATGACGCTGTTCAGACAGAATGTGTTGACGCTCCATCCTGGAGCGATGCCTTCTAGTAGAAGTTTTGGACTTGCTTTTAACCAAAGCAACAACAAAAAAGTGTGAAAACAGCTCTGAAATTCACAAACAACGTTATTCAATTCAAAATGTTTGCTAAATTTTGAACTGTATGGTATGCGTGAATGTCTGATTTTGTCAGGCTTGCTTTGAGCCACAGCTCGTAACTACGTTAAAATCTAATCAAATCATTGTTTTCGCCAGACAACATGGTATCGAGAATCGTCAGTGAAGACTCTTGTAGTGTAACATCGTTTAGTGTGCGCGCCACACACACACACATAAATACTACCGGAGAGACGGTCGTTTAATTTGAAAGGCTCAGCGATGTTAGGATTTTGAAAAGTCGTGGTGTCCACCCAGCCGCACCTTACAGAAACCTCG
The DNA here is from genome assembly GCF_002021735.2 of Oncorhynchus kisutch. NCBI lineage: Eukaryota > Metazoa > Chordata > Actinopteri > Salmoniformes > Salmonidae > Oncorhynchus > Oncorhynchus kisutch. The sequence goes on from NC_034182.2 coordinate 39,872,680, forward strand.
ACTATGAATTAATTATAAGTAGCCACGGTACACACACATGACATTGATCTGTATCTCATGGTGCAACTTGTAGAGAAATTAAGATGTCAAAATCACAAGTTCAACTGAGTCTGCATTGATTTCATTTAAGGAGGCGGATGCGAGAATTGGTCCAAAACACGAGGTAAATAAGTTGATAACTTACGTGGTACAACACTGATCCCAGTTGAATTAGCCATGCTCAAAACTACTACTGCCCGGCTGTGTGGCGATGTTTTCGGCTTGTGGCAGTCTAGTTTGGACGTTGGCACCTACGACCAAGGAGGACTGGGTCTGTGGAGGGAGGGATATGGTGGTCACTACAGTCACAAACCCCGCCTATTTCTTCAATTCTCTCACAATGTGATTTTAAACATAACCTTCAATTAAGATCAAAAAGCTATTTGTTGTTTTCATTCATTTTTGCGATACTGTCATTTTTTACTTTGGCTGTGGTAATTAGTGGAAACCGAGGGAGGCGCGTTCATTTGGACTTTTTGCCCTGAATCGAGTTTGTATTTCCTCATTCGTATCCGAGTTCGGGAGTAACACCCTTTTCTTAAAGCTGTACATACTTTCTTTAACGAGCGCTACGTCTGTGCGAAAAACTGATCTGTAATCAGAAATAAAATCAGATTAAAAATCCAAATACAGTTTATATGCATTCTTTTGGATAGGCCTAAATCCAAATAGAATTGACCAATGTAATAGACTGGTTTATTTGCTTGTTAGGTTACCATATATTTCCCACAGTGAAAACTTTAAAAGATTTTATATAATCTTACTTAATCGTGTGTATTGTTTTTATGCCTCTTAATGTATTCCCCTTCGGTGGCAACCCATCTTTCAGGGCAAGTGCAGAGACCCACCTGTTTTGAGCCCCACCTGTTTTGAGACTCACCTGTTTTGAGCCCCACCTGTTTTGAGCCCCACCTGTTTTGAGACCCACCTGTTTTGAGACTCACCTGTTTTGAGACCCACCTGTTTTGAGACTCACCTGTTTTGAGACTCACCTGTTTTGAGACTCACCTGTTTTGAGACCCACCTGTTTTGAGCCCCACCTGTTTTGAGACCCACCTGTTTTGAGACCCACCTGTTTTGAGACTCACCTGTTTTGAGACCCACCTGTTTTTGTTGTTGCCTGTTTTGCATGTTATTTTGGCAAACAATGTACAAAAAAATATTGCTTTAATTAAGCTGCATACAAACATGGTCTCTTTTTTGCTTTCTTGAGTAAGGCAGCTCCAAAATGCAGGTGTTTCAGCCTAATTTATTGCTTCCTGTGGTGGTGGTGGTGGTGGTGGTGGTGGTGGTGGGGCAGCAAGCGGAGTTTAGGGGTTGGCAATGTTCTCTAGTTGCGTCGTGATTGGCTCAGTTTTCTGTCATTCAGGGGTCACTACTTCACCGCAAAACCTTCAAGGAGAGCTCGAAAATTCAAGCCCATTGGGTGCTGCCATAGAGTTACATTAGAAGTGCCCATCCAAGAAGGCTCAAGGTCATTGGCCACAGATAACATTATGTAATCACGTTATCTATACGGTAGATTTGATTGGACTGATCATGGCAGCGTCATACTTTCAAAATCTTAGCTAGCAAGCTAGAGGGGCGGCAGGGTAGCCTAGTGGTTAGAGCGTTGGACTAGTAACCGGAAGGTTGCGAGTTCAAACCCCCGAGCTGACAAGGTACAAATCTGTAGTTCTTCCCCTGAACAGGCAGTTAACTCACTGTTCCCAGGCTGTCATTGAAAATAAGAATGTGTTCTTAACTGACTTGCCTGGTTAAATAAAGGTAAAAAAGACAAGCAGTCATCTTGAATCAGGTTGACAATCTAATGTGTTCTTAACTGACTTGCCTGGTTAAATAAAGGTAAAAAAGACAAGCAGTCATCTTGAATCAGGTTGACAATCTACTGCCAAATCCTTTTAATTTCTTGTCATATGAAGATAATTATTACACAACAAGTTTGAGATCGCAAATTCAACAATGAGTGGTTGGGAAGGAAACAGTGGCTAACTGGAACCGTTGCAAAGCAATCACTAGCCACTGGAGTGGGTGTGTGGTCCAAGTCTGGGTTTAAGGGTCTCTTTTCTGTCACGACAGCATGACCTGGAACCGTTGCAAAGCAATCACTAGCCACTGGAGTGGGTGTGTGGTCCAAGTCTGGGTTTAAGGGTCTCTTTTCTGTCACGACAGCATGACCTCTGCCACATTCAAAACAACTGGAAACTTGGAAATCTCAGACTTCAGAGAGTTCAAGACAACTGGGAACTCTGGAGAAAAAAAACGAGCTCCAACTGGGAAAATATGGTTTTGAATGGTCATCCGACTCAGATTTCCAAGTCGGGATTTCGGGCCTCTTTCTAGAGCTACGACCTGAAGATCACTGCCGTCATGATTCAACACTATTTTTTTCAGAGTTCCCAGTTGTCTTGAAAGTATCATAAAGCAAGAGAATGCCAGACTTTGATGACAAAGTTCGATGACAAAATTTACCCACAAGTGAGCACAACAGGGGGAGTTCAAAACTGTATTGTATGCTGCTGCATAAATGATGTAATATGTCAGAGAGATATGTAGACTGTAGCTAAGAAAGTAATACTAAGTGTATGTTGTGTAGTAAGCTGTTATTAGCCCATGTGCCTCACCATACTCATTTGATCCCTTTCCCCCTCCTACTGTTCTGACTTGGTGGTGCACATGTAGCCTATAGCCTGTTTTAGAGAAATGCCATCATCGAATATTGTAAGAGCTTTCATTGTCTGCTTATATTCCCCTTTTATTTATCCTACAGTTCTGACTTGGTGTACAGGGAGAATACTGTAAGAACAGCCCATGTTCTGAATTCTGTCGCTGTACATTTCAAAAGTGCTGAACAAATAGTTAGACTACGTCGGTCCTAGCTCACTCATTAATGTCTTCATCTAAATTACGGACTGCCTCTCTTCTGCTCATTGTCCCCTTATACCATAGTTTATACATCTCAATTGTCAGTAGAAACCACATTTGTTTAAGCAAGTCAGCCATATCAGCTATGTTTTTTTAAGGGGAGTAAATGAGGCTGAATGAACTGTTTCGATGCCAGACAAGGCCCCGCTGATAGCCAGGTGTAGCAGTGGTTTCACTCCCATGGTGCAGGAGCTTCTTTAAGTGTTTGCCAATTTAACGATGTGAAAAATGAATGGCTGAAAAACCATTGGAACCATTTCCGTGTTTTTATGGGCATTTATGGGGTGGCACAGCGGTCTAAGGCACTGCATCTTAGTTATTGGGAGTCACATAGGTTGGTGCTCAATTGTCCCGGTGTCGTCCGGTGTATGCATCATTGTAAATAATAATTTGTTCTTAACTCACTTGCCTAGTTAAATATTTTTATTTATTTAAAAAATGACACATCCACTGTGGTGGACTTGAAAAACGATAAAAATGGCGACAATAGTACTGTTTGCCCCTTTTGAGACAACATGACCAGGATATGCTTCCTTAAAGTAGATCAATTCTGACTAAGAGAACTACAAAAATATGTCATTCATTTCTACGTTTGTGCCGAAGAGATCTTACTCGCATAATTGTACATCTAACTAAAATGTTTGGTGCTGTATTTTTCAATGGAGCAAAAAAAGTTCATGAAAACGAATCGCCTCTCATTGAATGACAACAAAAACTTAATGAAAGAATCCCTACCAATCACCGACGAAGGGGCGTAGACTTCAGCTCCGAACTTCCGCCTTCCTCCATTAAAAACCCTCGCTGAAGTCCAAAACTTTCGTCATGAAATAAATTCATATATTTTACCCAACTGTTTCGACTTCCAAGCATGCTGACGCCTTAAAACACCTTAACTTGAAAGGAAAAAAAGCTTATTGTTTCAGTTTTTTTTAGGGACAATAAATGTATCCTACTTAGGCAAACAACAACACAATGTAATGAAGCATGTTCTTGTTTTCAAGTCAGCCTATGTCGTTTGAAAAACGACTCAAAGGCGTGGTTCACTTCGAAATAACTGCTCCGTCGCCTGTCTGATTGGGTAACCATTTGGATGAGTAATGGGGGTTTTCCTCGGCAGTTTAGCCTACAAGGTCCAGGCACATTAGCAGGCCAGTAATATGGTGTAATTTGTCAGGATGTATCGAGTTTACAGAAACATGCAAATGGATGGATTTTTAGTGGCGTGTATATGAACTATGATAATTATATGTGAGCAGAGAAAGTTGTATCCGTAGTTTCAGCGTTTGGCTATGGAGCCAGATACCTGCCAAAAGGTCGAATGTCGGGACCGTAAGAAAAGCCATGCGTAAATTGTTAGGCTCGTTAAAAAAAGTTAGGATCTTAATTAAGAAAATCCATAGAATCGTAAGAAAAGCCATGCGTGAACCATGAACGTAAACGTGGCATTTAATCTGTGAACATACCAACGCCCTGTTACGATTACAGACTAACATTTTATGCATCAACTAATCTTGTGTTACAATAATACCTTTCAGAGTTTTGGCAGTTTCATCTCACCCAAAAAAAAAAACAACGTCTGTGAGGAGTGCTACTCGAACAAGCATAACTCTGTATAAAAAACGGAAAGGGGTATCCTGCGTGTTTTCAATTTAAAATACTCTAATATTCCTGTTGAGTTTATTTAATATTTAGGTAGCTAATGTAATCAAATGTATTTCTAAAGCCCTTCTCAAAGTGCTGTACAGAAACCCAACCTAAAACCCCAAACAGCAAGCAACGCAGGTGTAGAAGCACGGTGGCTAGAAAAAAACTCCCTAGAAACCTAGAGAGGGACCAGGCTATGAGGGGTGGCCAGTCCTCTTCTGGCTGTGCTGGGTGGAGATTATAAAAGAACATGGCCACGATGTTCATAGATGACCAGCAGGGTCAAATACTTTGAAATAACTGCTGGTAATGAATTTGTTTGCCATTTTAATTAAGACCAGATAGCAGTGACGTTTCAGTCCGCTAGGTGTATCTACAAGCATGGTCATATCTCTGGGTGAAGTGGACATCCCCATGCGTGTGCCTTATTAAAAAAGAAATACAAAAAATAAAGATCAATACATCAAACTACCCCTAGGTGGAGCCATATCCTTTTCTAACAAGCAGACCGGCGTTGTCGATCAGTCTGCACGTGCACAGACTGCTGTAAGTTATGGTGCTGTATACTCAACAAAAATAGAAATGTGACAATATCATTGATTTTGCTAAGTTACCGTTCATATGAGGGAATCAGTCAATTGAAATAAATTCATGTAGGCCCTAATCTATGGATTTCACATGACTGGGAATACAAATAGGCATCTGTTGGTCACAGATACCTTTAAAAAGAAATGGACCTCAGCATTCAAATTGCCATTGATTAAAATGCAATTGTGTTGTGCGTAGCTTATGCCTGCCCATACCATAACTCCACCGCCACTATGGGGTTCTCTGTTCACAATGTTGACATCAGCAAACCGCTCGCCCACACAACGCCATACACGTGGTCTGCAGTTGTGAGGCCAGTTGGATGTACTGCCAAATTCTCTAAAACCATGTTGGAGGCTGCAAATGGTAGAGAAATTAACATTAAATTCTCTGGCAAACAGTTCTGGTGGACTTTCCTTTAGTCAGCATGGCAATTGAACACTCCCTCAAAACTTGACACATCTGTGGCATTGTGTTGTGTGATAAAACTGCACACTTTAGAGTGGCCTTTTATTGTAGCACCTGTGTAATGATCATGCTGTTTAAATCAGATTCTTTATATACCACACCTGTCAGGTGGATGGATTATCTTAGCAGAGGAGAAATGCTGACTGACAGGGATGTAAACAAATCTGTGCACAACATTTGAGAGAAATACAGTTTTGTGCATATGGAACATTTCTGGGATCTTTTATTTCAGCTCATGCAACATGGGACCAACACTTTACATGTTGCATTTATATTTTTGTTCAGCTTACGTATGTGACAAGTCTGATGGGTTTCTGCCCTCTTGTGGCTAGATTGACGCCAAGTCCTTACTCTCCTAATTTCCTTGTTTCCTTTCCTTACACAATTTCCTTCATGGTCACTGATCTGAGAGGGGTTGATAGGTTTAGACAATATACAGCAGAAAGCTTTCCAACCATTTCACCTTTTTATGTGGGTATTAAAAGAAATGAGGCAAGGGGAATTGGGTCACCTGAGGTTGTTGGGGCACAGCATCTCAATTAGGGCACAATGTTGCAGAACATTCAGATATAAATATATTTAGTAGAACAAACATGCACCTGTGACATGCAGAATGAGGTCAGTTTTATTCTTAATAGTTCTATCTACAAAGTTCCACAATGTTTGCCTGCGTTGAACCCTGACCTTATTGTCTCTCATTGTGTTCAATAAGAGGTACAGGAGCTGAATACCGGTACAGATATTTTTTTGTATTTATTTTACCTTTATTTAACTAGGCAAGTCAGTTAAGAACAAATTCTTATTTTCAATGACGGCCTATGCATGTACTCGGTTCCGGTGAGGTCCTTCCCAAGTCAAGCACTGCTTAGAGTTCAATTATCAGAATGAAAAGTGACCTAATCAAGTTGTATACATTTTTTTTTTAAAGGTAGACTCCGCGACATGACTTTGACACGAGCAGCACCGGAGATATTGGAATGTGTGAGATGCAACACTTTGCTTTCACACAGTGTCTGTACATGTGCACGGGTTAGCTTCACTCTGTTCACAGCCTGGTAGCCAGGGCACAAAAAAAAAGAGAAGTTGAGCGTCACACGTCAACGCTCTTAGTTGTTTGCGGAAATTGACCCACTATGCTGTTTACTTTCTTCGTCTACGTCATATCTCTGAGTCCACCTTTTAAAATGACCGTGCAGGGAAGACACCCTGAGACACTGTTGTGGGCTTTGGCATAGAGGTCTTACTGTTGTCACGCCTGTTGTCATGGAGACTTGATAGTGAGGAAATGAACATTAATTTCATTTTGTCATGAATAATTACTAAACAATTTTGATAACACTTTTTTACCATCCTGTCCATGTGAAGTAACATTATATTTACATACAGTTGAAGTTGGAAGTTTACATACACCTTAGCCAAATACATTTAAACTCATTTTTTCACAATTCCTGACATTGTTGGAAAAATTACTTGTGTCATGCACAAAGTAGATGTCCTAACCAACTTGCCAAAACTATAGTTTGTTGAACAATACATTTGTGGAGTGGTTGAAAAACAAGTTTTAATGACTCCAACCTAAGTGCAGCTCACAGATTACTGCACCTGTACATAGCCCACCTATAATTTAGCCCAAACAACTACCTCTTTCCCTACTGTATTTATTTTATTTATTTATTTTGCTCCTTTGCACTTCATTATTTTTATTTCTACTTTGCACATTTTTCCACTGCAAATCTACCATTCCAGTGTTTTACTTGCTATATTGTATTTACTTTGCCACCATGGCCTTTTTTTGCCTTTACCTCCCATCTCACCTCATTTGCTCACATCGTATATAGACTTGTTTCTACTGTGTTATTGACTGTATGTTTGTTTTACTCCATGTGTAACTCTGTGTCGTTGTATCTGTCGAACTGCTTTGCTTTATCTTGGCCAGGTCGCAATTGTAAATGAGAACTTGTTCTCAACTGGCCTACCTGGTTAAATAAAGGTGTTCTCAACTGGCCTACCTGGTTAAATAAAGGTGTTCTCAACTGGCCTACCTGGTTAAATAAAGGTGTTCTCAACTGGCCTACCTGGTTAAATAAAGGTGTTCTCAACTGGCCTACCTGGTTAAATAAAGGTGTTCTCAACTGGCCTACCTGGTTAAATAAAGGTGTTCTCAACTAGCCTACCTGGTTAAATAAAGGTGTTCTCAACTGGCCTACCTGGTTAAATAAAGGTGAAATAAAAAATAAAAAAATAAGTGGATGTAAACTTCTGCCTTCAACTGTATGTTGATCCGGCCTATGTGCTCATAGCCAGTGCTTGGCTTGGGCCAGAACACACTGGTACTGAGTAGTAACTACGAGCACCTCAAATAAAACATTTTTACGGCTTGAATACTGGTAAGGTACCTCTTCTAGAATAATGGCTTAATTACGGCGTTTCCCACCACCTGTTTTCCCATCCACTTCAAGCACTGATCATAGCCTCATTGTCCCGTGGTCTTTTGGATCATGTTGTCAGTGAAGTGAAGAATAAACAAGTTGCTGTTACCATCCCTTTTCTATTAATGATAAAAAGGTACGCTAACTCCCCTCACACACGCAGTTACCTCATCACGTTGTTTGTTGGCAGTATGATAGTATACAAACTGGCATGAATGTATACCAGGATTCCCTGTGTGTGACTTGGTCAAGTATGTGTCAACCTGGGTTGCCTGCACTTCTTGTTCCAAAGTCAACAGGCGACACTTGACCAGAAGATCTTGCTTCAGGTTAGGGGGCCACAGTTGTCTTTCTAGGTCAAAGGCCACTCATCATCATCACGAGGCTACGCCTCTGTTATACATGAATACATGTGTATTCACACAGGAAAACTACCACTGTACATGTACCAATTGCCACTTTAATTAATATTCTAGTAACACATTTGACCTAAAACCCACAAATATAATGCATTATGATGCCGTTATAATGCGTTGCTGAGCCATTTACACCTAAACCTCTACAGTTAATTATATTGAATTGATTAATAATGCACAAGCTCTGCCTGTTACCGTACGTGGGTATGTCAGAACTGTTTGATCACATTCAGTACAAGGTGAAGCTAGCCTCTGTTCCAGAACATCAGTTCTGCTCTGTTGCTTATCACCGACTAAGCGAACAGATTGATCTATAAATACAACTACTCATTATGGGTTTTCTAGGTCAGTGTGATCAGTCGCTGTGCAAAATCGGCGATCGGCGATAAAAGCAGAATTGATGCTCTCAACATGGCATCTGTGTTGATTTTCTCACAAAGATGATCTACACATGCTAAATAACCGCTAGCCTTTTGCGGCGCTAGGTAACCTGAGGTCACCGTCACAGGTTCTGTCACTCTCCTCATCTCCTACCTGGCCCTACCCCAGACCATAATCACAGCCAACTACCCACAGTAAATATCACAGACAACTAATTATACTACCAAACTTCCAAAGAAATAAGTAGGCTGTGACCTGCAGGACTTTTTGACACACTCAACGTAAAAAATAAATAAAAAACTCCAGACACATGTCAATTACAGTAGATGTCAAATCAAATTGTATTTGTCATATGCTCCGAATACAACAGGTGTAAACCTTACCGTGAAATGCTTACGTACAAGCTCTTAACCAACAATGCAGTTCATGAAAGAGTTAAGAACATATTTACTAATTAAACTAAAGAGAAATACAATAACGAGGCTATATACAGGGGGTACCGGTACCGTGTCAATGTGCAGGGGTACAGGTTAGTCAAGTTATTTGTACATGTAGGTAGGGGTGAAGTGACTATGTATAGATAATAAACAGTGAGTAGCAGCAGTTTAAAAACAAAGGGAGGGGGGGGGGGGGGATGTCAATGTAAATAGTCCTGGTAGCCATTTGACTAATTGCTCAGCAGTCTTTTGGCTTGGGGGTAGAAGGTGTTGAGGAGCATTTTGGTCCTAGAGTTGGTGCTCCGGTACCGCTTGCCTTGCGGTAGCAGAAAGAACAGTCTATGACTTGCGTGACTGGAGTCTTTGACAATTTTTTGGGCCTTCCTCTGACACCGCCTAGTATATAGGTCCTGAATGGCAAGAAGCTTGGCCCCAGTGATGTACTGGGCCGTACGCACTACCCTTTGTAGCGCCTTACAGGCAGATTCCGAGCAGTTGCCATACCAGGCGGTGATGCAACCTGTCAGGATGCTCTCGATGGTGCAGCTGCAGAACATTTTGAGGATCTGGGGACCCATGACAAATCTTTTCAGTCTCCTGAGGGGAAAAAGGTGTTGTCATGCCCTTTTCACGACTGTCTTGGTGTGTTTGGACCATGATACTTCCTTGGTGATGTGGACACCAAGGAATTTGAAACTCTCAACCCACTCCACTACAGCCCCGTCGATGTTAATGGAGGCCTGTTCGGCCCGCCTTTTCCTGTAGTCCACGATCAGCTCCTTTCTCTTGCTCACATTGAGGGAGAGGTTGTTGTCCTGGCACCACAATGCCAGGTCTCTGACCTCCTCCCTATAGGCTGTCCCATCATTGTCGGTGATCAGGCCTACCACTGTTGTGTCGTCAGCAAACTTAATGGTGTTGGGAGTCATGTTTGGTCACGCAGTCGTGGGTGAACAGGTTGCAAAGATCTACGGGTAGGTTTATAGCAGCCCTTTCGCAGACTCTCCTTCACAACCAGACAAGCAATCATGTCCTGCTCACCTTTGAATCAACCTTGTACACTAGAGCTGGCTGATCTGTTGAGATACAGGTTGCTTTCCTGCAACTTGGTTATGCTACTGTGTGTTTGTGCCGTGAAAAACTTAAACACACATTGAAAAGCGAGTTGGCTTCTAACACAACTGAGGCATTGCAGTGCCACTCGTAGTACAGGTTATACCAAGAGATGCATGTGTAACGGATGTGAAACGGCTAGCTAGTTAGCGGTGGTGCGCGCTAAATAGCGTTTCAATCGGTGACGTCACTTGCTCTGAGACCTTGAAGTAGTGGTTCCCCTTGCTCTGCAAGGGCCACGGCTTTTGTGGAGCGATGGGTAACGATACTTCGTGGGTGACTGTTGTTGATGTGTGCAGAGGGTCCATGGTTCGCGCCCGGGTATGGGCGAGGGGACGGTCTAAAGTTATACTGTTACACATGAATATGCAGGCTAAAGTGTTGGTCATATTGGATTCAGAATTAAATGTATTCACACCAAAACAGTTGTTATGGGCATGAGTGTTGTACACAAAATAAAATACAAAATAAAGATGTTTTACACATCATTTAACCTCCATCAAATGGTATTATAGCAGCCATATTGGATTTTGGACGCCATCTTGGATTTCAGGCTAAATCCAGGGTGGCCCAACTTGTTTTCCTTAGAGCCCATTTAAAATAGTCAAAAGACGTGTAGCTATCCATTTTTTCCTTCACATAGCACCATACAGCACTGAATGAGAGGACATTTTGACTTGGCATGTTTTCTATTAATAATCAGCTAACACAAAGTAAAGCTTACATTCATCATAACTATTCATAAGTCTATATTTCTATATAAGTCTATATTTCTATATTCATTAAGATATCCTAATACCTTTTTGAGGATTGACCACTAGCCTATATGTGACTTGTATGTATCGAACCTATGCGCAAAGATCTAGTAATAGTCTATAATAGTCTACAAGTATTTGATGACCTCATATCAGTGCCCTGATCAGGACATTGGGGCTATTCTGTAGAGTTCTAATTCACGGTCACATTTCGCACTGCCCTAGTTTTGAAGACTGTTTACCAGAAATACCATGTCTCTCTCAACCACCCAGCCAGCCGCGTGATTTTCGAGTTGGGTTGGGAGAACATTCATCGTCACCGTGCTAGTCTTGCAGAGAGAGGCACGTTGCTTTGTGCATGGAAATCTTTCCAGCAGCTGCAAATAATTGTATAGTGGCGCACGTGCAAAAAGAAAATAGAGCTTAACAAATTACAATGCCACTGTTTTTACGGTCCCAGTTTACTACTCAGTATACGAAGCTTTATCAGTAAATGATTTATTACAGGATTGCATTCAACAGGATTAATAACAGTTGTATTTTCTTTGTTGAAAAGAAAACACTGACAGTTTGGTCCCTAGAAGTACAGCGAGAGCACTGGGCAGCCATTGTAAATAATCATTTGTTCTTAAACCGACTTGGCTAGTTAATAATGGTTACATTTGTTTTTTTTATTTTATCTACAAGTCTGTTTTGAGTTTCGGAGAGCATGCACGATGCAACGTGCGAGTTGAGCATAGCAGAGTCCCGTGTGGCAAGCGCCGCTCTCCTCGACCAATGGGAGCATTCCTGGGTGTAACTGGGCAGGGTATTTGCTAACGGGGAGCCAATGAGTTTGTTCAATAGAAAAAACCGTGGGACCGATACAGGGCACGTGTACCTATGCGTGTAGACTGACATGGGCGAAGCGACTTGTGTGTGTGGTACGACAGAACTGAAACGAAGAAGGGGAGAGAAGTCCAGTATTTCTATGGTCCATACCTTTTGAATTAAGACATTACTTATTTACAAGGACTATTCGAGAACAGTATCGAAACAAGAGAAATTAAAGGTGAGAATATTTTTATTTTTACAATAACAGTATTTGCGCTTTGGGAGTGGTGTGTGAATAGAACGTCAGCCAACTAACTATGTCGCATTTCTCCGGTTTATTTACAGTTTTTGTAGATAATTGATACCTTTCCATATATATGTGTGTTAGTCGCACAATGTGTATCTATTCCTCGTGTTATTATTTTTCTATTATTTCTCTGTTTTTCTGTCTGCATTGATGAGAAGAGCCAGTAAACGCATTCAACTGTTAGTCAACACTAGCTGTTTAACAAGCATGTGACAAAGACATGTTGATTACTTAGTTGTATGGTAAAAAATGTTTTTATCTAAAGATCACCTGGCAGCTAACATGACCACGCTGGCTCAAATACATCCACTGAGCAATGAAGGCTTTGCTGCTTTTGGCTCGTTTGACTGTGACTTCTACTGACGCAAAATAATAAGAACGTTCTAACTAGTTATGGTGATAGGATCTATTCCAATGTGATGTATAACTTTATTGTAACGTTAACTTTATCTTGTCACTGTATTACATTTTCCCTTGCAATATAGTTTACTGTAGCTATTCGGGAACATGCCAGCCAATCAGGTTTGGGAAGAGAGACAAGGACTTACAAAGGGAGAGGTGGAATATCAGATGCAGAATAGGGGGCTGTGCCCTGTTGATTTTAATTTTGGTAAATCAGTTAGGGACAAATTCTTATTTACAATGACGGTCTACCAAAAGGCCTCCTGCGGGGGACGGTGCCTGGGATTAAACATAGAAAAATACTCTAATTGTGGCCATAAAGACACATCAGAACAGATTAGATTAAAAATAACACTCAGCACTTTGAAACAAACGATCGTTAGCCTAACCCGAAATGTACTGGCCTGACTTGGCCAAAAGAGGACACCCCAAAACAAGACACAGCAGATCGCTTAAGGAGGGGGGCGGGGCGACGACATGGACTCGTACACTGCTGTGACTCGGGAGTCAGCTATTTTTTTTAAGTTTAACTAGGTAAATTAGTTAAGATTATTATTTTCAATGACAGCCTAAGGGGAACAGTGGGTTAACTGCCTTGTTCAGGGGCAGAACGACAGATTTGTACCTTGTCAGCTCAGGGGAATCGATCTAGTCCAACACTCTAACCACTAGGCTACCTGATCTCTGTCTGATAAGAAAACAAACATAATCCTTTAGAAACAGTGTCCTCGTTGCAAATGGCTACAACAGCGTGCAGTAAATGCCATGCACCTCTCCCGGTGAGACAGTGAATGTGTGGATGGAGCTGGGCTGAAGATTTCATTAGAGCTTTGGATGTGTTTTCTAGACAGGTCACTATTGGTGGCCTCTTCTAAGAAACGGCATGTTATCCTAGAGGAATACGTTTGGTTTACCTCAGAGAGGTGTGTAATTCATTGGGCGTAAACAACAATGGTCCTTCCCGGTGTACCTGCTTTCTCACGTGATATTTTACACCAAACCAGTTGGTTCACATCCATTACTGCATTGCGCCCTGTGGTTGTTTCTTGCATGGCATCAACAAGTCACTGATAGACAGTTAGCCACCTGGCTAACAAAGCATGCTGGGAGATTAATTTGAAAGTTTAGTAGGTAGGTTGCGTAGCAGTGAAGTGACTGACTGGTGTAGACGTTGAGGAAAACTTTCTAGATTGTAAAAATGTAAATGTATTGTACTTGTTGCGTTCACAGTTTCTCCAGGGTTATGGGGGTAATAACCAGCTCATTCAACTGATTCACAACTGTAAGGCCACTATGCAATATCCTTTTACGGATCACGTCGTATCACAATAGTCGAGTAAGTCCACCAATTTTGCTGTCGGGTCACCCTGTAAGAGACCGTTTCTAAGGGTAACCATGACCGTTTCTAAGGGTAACTATGACCGTTTCTAAGGTAACGAACAGCTTCACGGTGGCTCTCATATGTAAAGCATTTGATGCGTAATAATGGCTCAAGTGGGAAAAGTCGGCCAATTAATCTAATATGCAAATGTTTTGAAAATAAATCATCTTTTGGAAATGGATTTGACAGTTTTCTCATGAGCTTGAACATTTTGGGACATTTACAGTTCCTATTGAGCACTGTTCTCTAATGGTCATTGGATGGCTTTAGTTTGCTTGGGCATATTTCATTTACATGAAGTGTCAGTGCTGATGAGCTTATGTCTCGGTCAGCTTCGACGACTCCTGTTGCTTGAAACGTATTGATTCAGTGCTTTGAAATGTACAGTCATGTCTCATCTGTTTTGGTGGCTGTTTTTTAATCCATTATTTAGTTGTAGTATTTGATGACTCGTGGTTGTGATGCAGTCTACGAAAGCAACAACACTCAGGTATAGCTTTAATGATAATGCCATAATGTCTATGGCTCCTGTAATTACAGTGTGATGGCACACAAAATTACTATCCCTGCTGAAATATATAGATTTTAAGTACTCGTCAGTACTGGGTCATTCAATGTCTTATAGGTTGGCCTACTAAATATGGCTCAGACTGCGACTTTAAATGGATTTTGCCTGCTAAGAAATGGTCGGCTCAGCCCTGACTTAATAGCCTATGCGTTGTATGTGACGTCTTCTCCTGGGGTTGCATCTGTTCCATTGACGAGGTTAGTCTCCTAACGTTTGTGAGGGAGGGGTAGGTAACCTGTTGTCACATTGTGACAATTTTGATGTAATATCAGGATTTTTCCATGTGGGAGCTCCATTTTTATTTTTTATTTTAGGCCCTGTCGAAAATAAACAAACAAAACTCACGGCATAATTCATGTTTTTTTCCCGCAATAAATATGTTTATCACTACTGTGGGAAAGACATTTTTAAATCAGTCTTTTTTTTATTTTTATTGACTCTTAGCAGGACATTTGGTTTTTCATCAGAGTGGCGCGGTGACTGTGAGAAACATGCACAGTACTAAGTTATCTGTCATTGGCTGGGCGCTCTGTCCAATGAGCAGCCTGCGAGGCTCGGGTAAAGCACAGCCGAGTACACGTGCATCATGTGTTTTAAACCGAGCAGCAGAAGGGAGCGCTGACGTGCCACTAATAACTCACTCCACTCTCTGGGAGTTATAGGCAAGGAACAGAATTTACAGGCGCTCATAGAGACACCAACGGACCCGCCCGCCTCAACCTACAACCGTGAATATTTGTCCTTATTTATTGCTCACGTGATCATGCCAAACTTAATCGTTTTGAGCCACATGCCATGCCATCTTCTATATGCTACATCTTAGCAACATTAGTAGAAGATAACTGTACACACGTTTCTGATTCATCGACGTCTCTGTAACCCATCTGCACATTGCGGTAGGAATTACATTTATTTGCAATCTCTAGATGTATTATAGGTAGAGTGATGCTCTGTAATGGGACGATGTTTCCTGTCTTTCAGATTCTGTACAAGAATCTAGGCTGTTGTTATGCTGTTAATGTATATAAACAAATATTAAAAAAAAAAACGAGTGGTAAAATTAACCCAAAAAATATTGATTTGGAATCAGAAGAATATTTGGGTAATTAAAACCAAACATGTCAGGGCGGCTGGTGGGCACATAGACTTCAGTTCCTAATGGTTTATTACATAACCGGAATAGACCACAGTTGTAAGTGCTTTTGTCAGGCTACAACTATAAAACTGGGTCTGTAGGGAAGGGGACAGTTATTTGAACACAAAGCATGTGTGTTGAACTTCATCTGTAGGCAGGAACTTGCCACTTATTTTGCGAAATTGTATTTGTGGACACAATACTGCAATGTTGTTGTATTAGAGTGGCACAATGCCAACGTTTTCCCAGTTCCCCACTCTGACGCACTCCTTCTCGGACTTCCTGTCATTATTACATGGCTTTGAACAGGCAATATATTTTCTGCCAATATTTCTTCATTCAGAGAAAAGCTTCTTTTTTTTTTAGCTTGGATCCAGTTGGGATAGAGCACACCCTAACTCCATGGAAAATGCCAGGCACCGTTAGGGCACATAGATAATATCATCCTAATAATACTGAGTTATGACCCTGTTAGGGTAGGTGAGTGGGGTATTGGGACTGCACGACTGGCTGTGGCTGCTTCAGACATGAGCGGTTGGGCCTGCCCACTGTAGCCTGAGAACAGTTAGCCAGCCTGGGAAGTATGCATGGCTCTATCCATCTCCCATTTGAGGCACAGGATGTGTTGTGTCATACATAGGTTCTGTCTGCCACCCAGACCAACAGCTTTTTACATTTTAACTAGGCAAGTCTGTTAAGAACAAATTCTCATTTACAGCCTAGGAACAGTGGGTTAACTGCCTTGTTCAGGAGCAGAATGACATTTTTTTACCTTGTCAGCACGAGGATTCGATCTAGCAACCTTTTGGTTACTGGCCCAATGCTCTAACCACTTGGCTACCTTTCGCCCCTACACTCTAACCACTAGGCTACCCTGCCGCCTCTACACTCTAACCACTAGGCTACCTGCCTCCCCATATGGTGACCCAGGGTTTGGTTCAACATGACTATTGTTGACACCATCAAGTTGGTATGAGTTGATTCATTCAATCTCCTTCCATGCACTTTTATAAGATGGTGTGTTTTACTATGTACCGGTAATCCAAGGTGATGTTCTTTTCTTGTTGTTGTTTTTCAAGTTTTTAATCACGTCCGGCCTTGTCACTCAACACACGCATTTACTCATTTAGGCTTATCCTTCCCGAGTCATCAGCTTCTGAGCCCCTTCACTCAGACTCCGAGACCTAAGACGGCTCTTCGGTGACCGTGCTCTGCTTGGTTTAAACCTGGCTGCTGTCGACACTACCTGCGTCACACCAATTATAGGCCACCTGATGTTGGCCCGAAAGAGAAAGTGAGAGAGAGGGAATGGCAAATGTGTATCAGCATTGGGCTTCTAGTTCTGAGGATTTCTGGGATTTAAGGGAGAGGTTTCTGGAGAATACCTAGAGAAGGAACATTCCCTGCGTAGGGAACCGGCCTGCCAATGCTCCCGGTGAAGGACCATTCAGGTATAACCGCCGATCTTTATGGCACCGACCCTGGGAGAGTGAAGATCTTAGTTGAACAGACTTAAGACTTTAACATGTCCTGCAAGAGAATTAGGTTACCAATGACGATAGCTGAAATTACAAGTTGGCTGGCAGCAATTGAGATCTGTTCCCGGGGTGCAGATGGACTGCAGATGGGGGTCTTTCTATTGTAAGCTAGAGGGAGGCCTGGTTTGGCACCTGTTGTCTGGGACATGGACTGACAGTTGGGTGCTGGTCACGTGTGTGCACACAGCCAATCACACACAGCCACACACAATCACACGCAGCCACACACAATCAAACACAGCCACACACAGCCAGACTCATCCATGCTGGGCAGCTAGGAACCAGCTCAAACTGCATGCTGTTCTTAGTCAAAGACAGACCAGCTGACAGAGACTCCGGGGTAGTTGGGGACTATTGTGCCCACACAGATGGACAAATGGGGAGATGGACAGAAGGATGCACAAAATGATTATAACATTTTAATAGAAAAGTATTGACAGATGTGGACAGACACACACAGAGGTACAAGTCAGCTGTCTGCAGTGGTGTCCTCTCATAGGTTTATTTGATATTCCCTTTGGCTTTCAACTGAAAAGGTGGCCTCCATTTGAGGTCTTGAAGCCTCTTCAGAGCCCCCTGGTACACCAAAGGAGCTTGGGTATATTGTTTTTTATAGACACTATCAAAGATTTATGGAGTTGCCACCGTAAGTATTGACTAGGAGACCCCCTCACTATTATATATATATATATATATAAATCTCTCTGCAGGCCAAACCTCCCACAAAGCCCACTGTACTGCAGTTTGGACAAGGCAAGATAATATTGTACTGGTACAAAGCAGTCTAAGGTTGACAGAATGCATACACCAGCTTCAATACATCAGACTAATCCTATCTTGAGAGAAAAGAAGACCACACTATGAAGTCTAACCGTTTGTTTCTTTTCTCCTTCTCCTCACCAGGTGGCCTGTAGCACAGAGAGTAACAACAACACGACACAGAGCCAAGAGAGACGCCAAGGGAGAAGTAGCGACCTGTTATTTTCTCTGTTTCCCAGTCTTGAGCGAAAGCAGCAGCATCTCTCGATCAGTCCATCTGTGAGAGTCACGTTGGTCTACTTTGTTAGCGGAATATTATCTCTCCCTTCTGCGGGTGGAAAACCGCGGGTGGTAACCGCGGGTGGATCCCTCACCCTTTACTAATATAATATTTCCCCCCCCCCCAACATTTTCAGGAGAAACAATGTTTTCTCTCCTTAGTGTTTTATCAACCAATCAACCAATCACGATACACAACTGCAGTCACGCTAGTCCCACCTAATCAACTGGAAAATAGCATTTTTTTTCTAGAATAATCTTACATTACACTTGGTGAGAGAGCTTTGTCTCAACCAAGCCTAACCAGCCTCATCCTAACCTATTATGAGTTACGACGACTCAAACTCCGCCCCTGGCGATGACACTTGGGGGCGAGTGGGAAGCACCAATGAAGAAGAGGAGGAGGCGGGAACAGGATTGAGCTCCCCCGGCAGCAACAACAACCACGGCAGCCAATCGGGAACTTCGGACTTGGCCAATCGGGTGCGAGGATCCTCTCCAAGTGGATCCGGCTCCGGTGGCTCGTCTGGGGGGGACCAGAGGGGTCCCAGCTCAGATGATGGGGAAAGGGAGTCGAGTGAGGGAGGAGGCGGGTCCAGGGGACACCAGTCCAGAAGTTCCCACTGTTCCTCCAGCCAGAAGGACTCGGGCATGATGCTGGAGAACACAGAGAGCAACAAGAGCTCTCAGTCCCAGAGCCCGTCTCCCCCCAGCAGTTCTCTGGCCTACAGCCTGCTGTCAGCCAGCTCAGAGCAGGACCCTCCTTCCACTTCCGGCTGCAGCAGCAACGAGCAGCACCAGACGGCCCGCGTCCAGACCCAGAAGGAGATGCTGAAAGCCCTGAAGGAGCTCAAGGTTCGCCTGCCGGCCGAGTGCAAGGGCAAAGGTCGCTCCAGCACCCTGGACGCCCTCCAGTACGCCCTGAACTGTGTGAAGCAGGTGCGAGCCAACCAGGAGTACTACCACCAGTGGGGTGTGGAGGAGTGTCACGGCTGCAGCCTGGATCTGTCTGTATATACCACAGAGGAGCTGGACAACATCGCCTCAGAGTACACCCTCAAAAATACAGTACGTCGACATCCTCCAAACAATGACTAAGCATTTCACACACATATTTCACTTAGTTTTTGAAAGTTACATTTTGTAATGCAGTCGACTCACACGGTACGCAAGCAATCATTCCCGACTCACACTCTTCCTCTCCCTTCTCTTCTCCTCCTCCCTCCAGGACACCTTTTCCATGGCGGTATCCTTCCTGACAGGCAAAGTGGTGTACATCTCCCCCCAGGGCTCGTCCCTGCTGCGCTGCAAGCCAGAGAGGCTCCAAGGGGCCATCTTCTCCGAACTGCTGGCTCCCCAAGATGTCAGCACCTTCTACAGCAGCACTGCCCCCTGCCGCCTGCCCGCCTGGGCCACCTGCATGGGCTCTGTGTCCCCACTGACAGACTGCACCCAGGGGAAGTCCATGTTCTGTCGCATCAGTGCCGACCGGGCGCAGGGAAGCGAGATCAAATACTACCCCTTCCGCATGACCCCCTATCAGCTAACCCTGAGGGACTTAGACACATCAGATCCCCAGCCCTGCTGCCTGCTCATCGCTGAGCGGGTACAGTCCGGATACGAAGCTCCCAGGATCCCTGCTGACAAGCGGATCTTTTCCACCAGTCACACGCCGAGCTGTCTCTTCCAGGAAGTAGATGAAAGGGCTGTGCCGTTGTTGGGCTACCTTCCCCAGGACCTGGTGGGAAGCCCTGTACTCCTCTACCTCCACCCAGAGGACAGACCGCTCATGGTGGCCATACATAGGAAGAGTAAGTACACCTTTTGTCTGTCTTCCTCCACATCTTTCAATCTTATTTTACTATTTTAGTCTCATTCTGTCTGAATTCTGTCCTATATCTCTCTCTCTCTCTTTCTCTCTCTCTTTCTCTCTCTCTTTCTCTCTCTCTTTCTCTTTCTCTTTCTCTCTCTCTCTTTCTCTTTCTCTCTCTCTCTCTCTCTCTCTCTCTGTCTCTCTCTCTCTCTCTCTCTCTCTCTCTCTCTCTCTCTCTCTCTCTCTCTCTCTCTCTCTCTCTCTCTCTCTCTCTCTGTCTCTCTCTCTCTGTCTCTCTCTCTAGCTTAGTGTTCTTCCATTCTAACCTCTTTTACTTCTATCTTCCAGTCCTCCAGTCTGCAGGCCAGCCCTTTGACAGTTCTCCCATGAGGATGTGTGCCCGCAGTGGGGAGTACGTGACCATCGACACTAGCTGGTCCTCCTTCATCAACCCCTGGAGCAGGAAGGTGGCCTTCATCGTGGGCCGCCACAAAGTCCGAACCAGCCCCTTGAACGAGGACGTGTTCACCCCTCTGCGGGGCTGTGAGGGCCGCCCCGTGGCCCCAGAGATCGTGCAGCTGAGCGAGCAGATCCACCGTCTCCTGGTGAAGCCGGTCCACAGTGGAGGGTCGCAGGGCTACAGCAGCCTGACCTCAAATGGATCCTGCTCCCACGAGCAGCAGTACCGACGCACGGCCTCCTCCGCCTCCGACAGCAAGTCCACCAACGCCATGGAGGCCATGGAGGCAGCCGTGGTCGCGCTGCACAAACCGGTGAGTGGAATGAAGACACTCCAAAAGCCTATACACACGCACACAGACAGAGGTCTTCATATTTTATCATGTTAATCATTTAGAAGACTCTTCTTCAGAGTGACTTACAGACTTAATTAAAGTTGAGTGCCTTGCTCAAGGGCACATCGAAATATTTTTCACCAAGTTGGCTCGGGGATTCAAACCAGCAACCTTTTGGTTACTGGCCCAATGCTCTAAACCGATAGGCTACCGACCACCCCATATATTCACACACTGACTTTTGAGCGTCGTTGTCCTGTTGTTCACTCAGATGACGTTCCAGCAGATCTGTAAGGACGTGTACATGGTCAAGACCAGTGGGCAGCAGGTCTTTATCAACTCTCACAACCGAGCCCTGTCCCGGCGACACGCTGTCACAGCGCTCCGGGCCACCGGAGAGGTGGAGCCCATCAAGAGTCTGATCCCGGAGGTGGTGTGTCCATCCAAAACCCCGGTGTTCAACGCCCAGCAGCTGATGAAGGAGGAGCCTCCCAGTGCCTACAGCTACCAACAGATTAACTGTCTGGACAGCATCATTAGGTATATAGGGGTGGTTTTAATAGTCATTTTACTGGGAATAGGGGTGGTTTTAATAGTCATTTTACTGGGAATAGGGGTGGTTTTAATAGTCATTTTACTGGGAATAGGGGTGGTTTTAATAGTGATTTTACTGGGAATAGGGGTGGTTTTAATAGTGATTTTATTTATGGTTTGAATCCTAAATTGAAATCAAGTGCACTTCATAAAGTGAACTTATGTTGTCACTTCCTCTTCCCCTCCCAGGTTCTTGGACGGCTGTAACGTTAAGAGGAAGTTTGGCTCGTCCTCTGCCACGTCCACATCGGACGAAGAGAAACAACAGGAAACCGCTGGGAATGAAAAAGGTACATTCACCCTTCAGATAGATGCTGTATACCAGGTTACCCTACAGGTATATTAGATAGATGCTGTATACCAGGTTACCATACAGGTATATTAGTTAGATGCTGTTCACCAGGTTACCCTACAGGTATATTAGATAGATGCTGTATACCAGGTTACCATACAGGTATATTAGATAGATGCTGTATACCAGGTTACCATACAGGTATATTAGTTAGATGCTGTTCACCAGGTTACCCTACAGGTATGTTAGATAGATGCTGTATACCAGGTTACCATACAGGTATATTAGATAGATGCTGTATACCAGGTTACCATACAGGTATATTAGTTAGATGCTGTTCACCAGGTTACCCTACAGGTATATTAGATAGATGCTGTTCACCAGGTTACCATACAGGTATATTAGATAGATGCTGTATACCAGGTTACCATACAGGTATATTAGATAGATGTTGTATACCAGGTTACCCTACAGGTATATTAGATAGATGCTGTATACCAGGTTACCCTACAGGTATATTAGATAGATAGATGTTGTATACCAGGTTACCATACAGGTATATTAGATAGATAGATGCTGTATACCAGGTTACCATACAGGTATATTAGATAGATAGATGCTGTATACCAGGTTACCATACAGGTATATTAGATAGATAGATGCTGTATACCAGGTTACCATACAGGTATATTAGATAGATAGATGCTGTATACCAGGTTACCATACAGGTATATTAGATAGATGCTGTATACCAGGTTACCCTACAGGTATATTAGATAGATGCTGTATACCAGGTTACCCTACAGGTATATTAGATAGATGCTGTATACCAGGTTACCCTACAGGTATATTAGATAGATCGATGTTGTATACCAGGTTACCATACAGGTATATTAGATAGATAGATGCTGTATACCAGGTTACCATACAGGTATATTAGATAGATAGATGCTGTATACCAGGTTACCATACAGGTATATTAGATAGATAGATGCTGTTCACCAGGTTACCATACAGGTATATTAGATAGATAGATGTTGTTCACCAGGTTACCATACAGGTATATTAGATAGATGCTGTATACCAGGTTACCATACAGGTATATTAGATAGATAGATGCTGTATACCAGGTTACCATACAGGTATATTAGATAGATAGATGTTGTATACCAGGTTACCATACAGGTATATTAGATAGATAGATGCTGTATACCAGGTTACCATACAGGTATATTAGATAGATAGATGCTGTATACCAGGTTACCATACAGGTATATTAGATAGATGCTGTATACCAGGTTACCATACAGGTATATTAGATAGATAGATGCTGTATACCAGGTTACCATACAGGTATATTAGATAGATGCTGTATACCAGGTTACCATACAGGTATATTGGATAGATAGATGTTGTATACCAGGTTACCATACAGGTATATTAGATAGATAGATGCTGTATACCAGGTTACCATACAGGTATATTAGATAGATAGATGCTGTATACCAGGTTACCATACAGGTATATTAGATAGATAGATGCTGTATACCAGGTTACCATACAGGTATATTAGATAGATGCTGTATACCAGGTTACCATACAGGTATATTAGATAGATGCTGTATACCAGGTTACCATACAGGTATATTAGATAGATAGATGCTGTATACCAGGTTACCATACAGGTATATTAGATAGATGCTGTATACCAGGTTACCATACAGGTATATTAGATAGATGTTGTATACCAGGTTACCATACAGGTATATTAGATAGATAGATGCTGTATACCAGGTTACCATACAGGTATATTAGATAGATGCTGTATACCAGGTTACCATACAGGTATATTAGATAGATAGATGCTGTATACCAGGTTACCATACAGGTATATTAGATAGATGCTGTATACCAGGTTACCATACAGGTATATTAGATAGATAGATGCTGTTCACCAGGTTACCATACAGGTATATTAGATAGATAGATGCTGTATACCAGGTTACCATACAGGTATATTAGATAGATGCTGTATACCAGGTTACCATACAGGTATATTAGATAGATGCTGTATACCAGGTTACCATACAGGTATATTAGATAGATAGATGCTGTATACCAGGTTACCATACAGGTATATTAGATAGATAGATGCTGTATACCAGGTTACCATACAGGTATATTAGATAGATGCTGTATACCAGGTTACCATACAGGTATATTAGACTTGGACAAGACCTCTGGTCACTGCAGTCCACAGGAGAAACAGACACACGAGTGTGAAAGAGAGAGTGAACAAGAGTGAGGGGACTCTTAATGATAACTTTGTCTATTCTATAAAGGCCTGCTTGTTGTGACACGCTGAACTGGGGAGGGGGCGGGGTTTTACCACGAGAGCAATCCGTAATGATTGACTCACCTAGGCCTGTCCGTTCGTCTGTGTGTGTGTTGGGTGCTTGTTGCTGCATGTGTGTGTGTGTGTGGTGCTACAGGTGGTCCAGCTACCTCAGTCACTCTGGTTGGGGACTCAGCGGGGGTACCCCCCCTGGCCATGCACAGCCACAAGGCGAAGAGTGTAGCCTCAGTCACCTCTCAGTGCAGCTTCAGCAGTACCATCGTCCACGTGGGAGACAAGAAGCCCCCCGAGTCAGGTGGGAAAGACACGCTTGTCTCCTGGCCTGGACTGTAGTAGTGGTCCTGTCTACTATACCACTCCTATCACACTAGTGGTCTGTCACGGGAGTCTCTCTCTGCCACCAGTGTCTGTCCGTGGAATCTCTCACAGTTACTTGATAGTAACTCGTAGTTGCTTGTCGTCGCTCTCTCTTGTCTTTTGTGGTTATTTTGTTTCCATCTATCTCTCCCCCATCTAGTTTTTTATAGTTTGTTTCTTTCTCCGTGTTCTTTTTGTTTCTCTCTCTCAAGCCGCCGAGTCCAGCCTTTCCTCTTGTCAAGTGTTTTTCTGAAACTGTCTATAATGTCTCCTCCTTCTCTTTCTCCTCTCTTTCTCCTACACAGACGTTGTCATGGGAAATGCTCCTCCCACTCCAATGCCAGCCACTCCCACTACGACCAGGTCTCCACCGACCGCCATCATTAACCCTCCACCGCCCAAAACAACCTCTCCACCCAGCCGGAGAGGAGGTGGCCTGACCAAGGAGGTGCTCTCTGCTCACACGCAGCAGGAGGAGCAAGCCTTCCTCTGTCGCTTCAGTGACCTGAGCCAGCTGAGGGTGATTGCTCCATCCTCGGCCCTGCGTTGCCCGCTCCCCAACACCAACCCCCGCCGCAGAAGTAAAAATGCATTTCTCAACAACACTCTTTTCATCAACTAGATTTTTTTTTTTACTCGGGCCAACAGCACTGAAACTTTAACTTATGTCTCTCTCTGTCTCTCTCTCTCTGTCTCTCTCTGTCTCTCTCTCTCTCTCTCTGTCTCTCTCTCTGTCTCAGGAGCGTGTTCCCCTGACTACCCTGCAGCTGGAGGCAGCAGTGGTCGCCGTGGAGCCAAGAGGCTGAAGCAGCAGGAGTCCTCAGAACAGAGGGGCCCTCTGGCTTTAGGCCTGACCGGACCCCTCCGGAGCCCCAACGTCGTCCCCATGAATTCCCCCCCCAGCTCCACCTACACCCTCCCAATGATGCCCCTGGGGCCTCCCACCACATCCTCCTGGCCCGTCTCCGTAGGATCCCAGGCCAGCCTGCCCTCTGTGCCCTACCCCTCGGGTACACTCCCCCTGTACCCCATCTACCCCCCTCTCTCCCAGCCCATACAGAACCAGATGGTGCCTCCTATGATGGCCCTGGTGCTGCCCAACTACATGTTCCCACAGCTTCACCCCAACCTCCCCCAGATGACCACAGCCATAAACACAATGGGAAGTCCCATGTCCCAGCCGGGAGCCGCCATGGTTACCCCCGGCCCACAGCAATTCTTCAACCCCGGCGCTGGTTTCCCCTTCCCCGGGACCAACGTCATGCCATGCCCCATGCCTACGATGCCCTCGCTCATGCAAACTGCCATGCCTATCCAGACCCAACGGCCAGCCTCTGGGTCCAGCACCCCTCAGTCATGTAGTCAAGTACCAGTCGACCAGGAGGGTGCAGAGTCGCCCCTCTTCCACTCTCGCTGCTCCTCCCCACTCAACCTGCTGCAGCTTGTGGAGGAGTCGCCTAGCAACCGGCTGGAGGTCGCCACGGCTCTGGCTGCTTCCGCGCAACAGGCCACGATCCCCTCACAAGGGACTCGGGGGAGATCGCCAGATGACTCCAAGGAGAACGTGAGTTGAAAAGATGTCATCTCTGAATGTACATTGAATTCATTATAGTTTGAACTTAATACTTCTAGCTAAGGTATTATAACTCATATCTCTCTCTTTAGGCCAATGATTCCAACCAGGATGGTGAATCCACCCCCAGTGACCTACTGGACCTGCTCCTGCAAGGGGACTCCCGCTCAGGCACCGGCTCAGCTGCCTCAGGCTCCGCGTCCTCTGGGTCGGGTTCTGACTCCTTGGGCACTGTGTCCAACGGCTGCAGCTCCTCAGGCAGTGGAACTAGTGAGTAACCCCCCAATACTGCCTGACCTGGCAAATGGAACAGAACATGGTGACATTCACATGGCATTCTATTATTGCCGACATCGCTAGGTAAATGTTACCTAGAATGTTTGAAATGTCAGATCTTCTAGCTGTCACTCAAACATAAAGTGGAATACCCCAATCACTAGGAAATACTGTTCACACTAAAAACTCCAGCTGGTTCAGGTCTGACCTATAACAACTTATTCTATTGTCTTCTCCCAGGTCGCAGTCGGAGTAGCCGCACCAGCAAGTACTTTGGCAGCATCGACTCGTCAGAGAACGACCACTCCCGCAAGCAGCCAACAGGTGGCAGCAGAGCAGGAGGAGACGGGGAGGAGAAGTTGATTAAGTGTGTCCTGCAGGATCCCATCTGGCTCCTCATGGCCAACACCGACCACAAGGTGATGATGACGTACCAGCTGCCGACCAAGGACAGGGAGACGGTGCTGCGGCAGGACCGCGAGGCCCTAAGGGCCACGCACAAACACCAGCCCCGCTTCACTGAGGACCAGAAGAGAGAACTGAGCCAGGTCCACCCCTGGATACGTACCGGGCGCCTGCCCCGTGCCATCAACGTCTCGGTAAGCACCCTCCCCTCTCGTACAAACGTAACTTTATTTGTTTTGTTTCATGTGAACTTAGACCTACAGCCATATGACCTGTTTCATCCACAAGTGATCATTCAGGAAGTGTTTTGGTTGTCAGCTAACCTTCCTCTACACCTCCCTCTCAGGCATGTATGGGGTGCAAGTCTTCCCCCTTACCGGAGAGCACCGTGGAACAGGGAGGAGAGGCTCGCAGAGAAGAGGAGGGACATGCGGCGCACTCTGAAACACAAGGCAACGACCAGGAAATGACAACAGAGGAGCAGGAAGTGACCTGGCCAACGGGGGAGAAGAAAGCAAGGGCTGGTGAAACCTACATGACCCACTGAAAGGTTGAGGAGGGATCAAGAACACTTAAGTTATTGTGGATGTTTCTTCCAGTCGACAGACTCCATGCTAAGAGATGCAAAATTCCAGGCCCAAATGTCCAACGCTAATCCGAGAGACTCAAGACATTTTGTTCTCAGGCGGTTGAAGGGTCATCGAAGTGCATTCTTTTTATATTAGCTGGGACCGCTGCCATGTCAGTGTCCCTATTGGCTGGCGGTCAAATCAATTGGAACTCTGGGTCCAATCAGTCTGTCCGCTTTGTTTGTTCCATCACCACGACAGTGGTTGTGAGAGAGACCGTGGTCATGACAGAAAGCCTTGAAAGCACGGGGGACACAGCACACTGTTCAAATCAGTGTACCGTTGGATTGTACACACCAAAATATATTTTTCCTTGTGTATTTTTTGAACATGTTAATTTAATAAGAAACACTAAAGTTAAAAGTGTGAATGTGTTACAAAATGGCCACTTTATTTCACACCAAGTCTACTCCCGTTTTGGGATAGAATGGTTTCTCCTGTACAGTTGTAGTTCCTGTTGGGAGGATTCATTTCGCAGGGAGAGAGGGGGACCCCTTGGTTATTTTTCTCTGTTGGGAGGTTTTCTCTGATAACCAGGGATTGTTGTTTTCTGCATATATTTTTTTCACTTAAAACAAATGCTTGTTATATAAGTCAGTTATTAAGACATTTACACGGGCAGGTTTACTTCATTTTTTTTAAGCAGTATGTATATTTTATATCACTGTAAATTCTGTTTCCGAGAAGAAATTGAAATGGTCTGTGTTTGGTCAAAAACCAAACATTTAGAAAATCAAAGTACCCTCTGATCTCAGGGGAGTAGACATGGGTGTTTCTGTGGTAACACAATTGAATGAGGTGTCACTCTGGACAACGGAGTGACAGTTGAACATATGTGACCTCTGTCCCCATTCCTGATTTGCTGGGCATTATGGTCACCCTGCAGTGAAACGGTCCATGAAACTTTGCTGCAGACAACTTTTCCTATGAAAACAGTCCAGGATACTGAACAAGGTAAAAAACTTCCAGCTTCCATAGCAACAAAGAGAAACAGACTTTTGATTGGAGGCATCCATCACAAGGATTCGGGAATACTGAAAACCAGATTGGCAATGCTCTGATTGGTTGGTTTGAAAGGAGTTTGAACAACACAGCAGAACATTGGTCAACTCCTAAGAGGTTTTTAGAGAATATCGTTGTTTGACTGTCTCGCCTCTCTTTGGCACTGTACTAGTGATTGTGATATTCAGCTTACTTTCCTAATAATTATTTTGTATAAAAAAAAAAAGAGTAAATAAATGAAATGATATCCAATGACTCACGACTTGTCTTCTTCTGTACTGCACCTGACTCAGGGTGTAACCTGTTAACCCCTACTGTATGTACAGTTCCTTTAGACAAGGTATTATAACCCCAGTTTCAACATCTCAGACAGCAACAAGCTAGTACAATATAAATTATATGTATTTGTATCATTTTTTTTTTACAGTTTGTTTTGCTCATCGTTATGGAGGTTGTCTGAGGATCACATGTTCAAGGCCAGGGGCAGCCATTTCCTGAGAGGACCACATGCTCAAGGCCAGGGGAAGCCATTTCCTGAGAGGACCACATGCTCAAGGCCAGGGGAAGCCATTTCCTGAGAGGACTACATGTTCAAGGCCAGGGGCAGCCATTTCCTGAGAGGACCACATGCTCAAGGCCAGGGGAAGCCATTTCCTGAGAGGACCACATGCTCAAGGCCAGGGGAAGCCATTTCCTGAGAGGACCACATGCTCAAGGCCAGGGGCAGCCATTTCCTGAGAGGACCACATGCTCAAGGCCAGGGGAAGCCATTTCCTGAGAGGACTACATGTTCAAGGCCAGGGGAAGCCATTTCCTGAGAGGACCAGGGGAAGCCATTTCCTGAGAGGACCACATGTTCAAGGCCAGGGGCAGCCATTTCCTGAGAGGACCACATGCTCAAGGCCAGGGGAAGCCATTTCCTGAGAGGACCACATGCTCAAGGCCAGGGGAAGCCATTTCCTGAGAGGACTACATGTTCAAGGCCAGGGGCAGCCATTTCCTGAGAGGACCACATGCTCAAGGCTAGGGGAAGCCATTTCCTGAGAGGACTACATGTTCAAGGCCTGGGGAAGCCATTTCCTGAGAGGACCAGGGGAAGCCATTTCCTGAGAGGACCACATGTTCAAGGCCAGGGGAAGCCATTTCCTGAGAGGACCACATGCTCAAGGCCAGGGGCAGCCATTTCCTGAGAGGACCACATGCTCAAGGCCAGGGGAAGCCATTTCCTGAGAGGACTACATGTTCAAGGCCAGGGGAAGCCATTTCCTGAGAGGACTACATGTTCAAGGCCAGGGGAAGCCATTTCCTGAGAGGACCACATGTTCAAGGCCAGGGGAAGCCATTTCCTGAGAGGACCACATGTTCAAGGCCAGGGGCAGCCATTTCCTGAGAGGACCACATGTTCAAGGCCAGGGGAAGCCATTTCCTGAGAGGACTACATGTTCAAGGCCAGGGGCAGCCATTTCCTGAGAGGACCACATGCTCAAGGCTAGGGGAAGCCATTTCCTGAGAGGACTACATGTTCAAGGCCTGGGGAAGCCATTTCCTGAGAGGACCAGGGGAAGCCATTTCCTGAGAGGACCACATGTTCAAGGCCAGGGGCAGCCATTTCCTGAGAGGACCACATGCTCAAGGCCAGGGGCAGCCATTTCCTGAGAGGACCACATGCTCAAGGCCAGGGGAAGCCATTTCCTGAGAGGACTACATGTTCAAGGCCAGGGGAAGCCATTTCCTGAGAGGACCAGGGGAAGCCATTTCCTGAGAGGACCACATGTTCAAGGCCAGGGGCAGCCATTTCCTGAGAGGACCACATGCTCAAGGCCAGGGGAAGCCATTTCCTGAGAGGACCACATGCTCAAGGCCAGGGGAAGCCATTTCCTGAGAGGACTACATGTTCAAGGCCAGGGGCAGCCATTTCCTGAGAGGACCACATGCTCAAGGCTAGGGGAAGCCATTTCCTGAGAGGACTACATGTTCAAGGCCTGGGGAAGCCATTTCCTGAGAGGACCAGGGG
This sequence comes from Oncorhynchus kisutch, assembly GCF_002021735.2. Taxonomy (NCBI): domain Eukaryota; kingdom Metazoa; phylum Chordata; class Actinopteri; order Salmoniformes; family Salmonidae; genus Oncorhynchus; species Oncorhynchus kisutch. The sequence continues at coordinate 39,903,162 of NC_034182.2, forward strand.
AAGCCATTTCCTGAGAGGACCACATGTTCAAGGCCAGGGGAAGCCATTTCCTGAGAGGACCACATGCTCAAGGCCAGGGGCAGCCATTTCCTGAGAGGACCACATGCTCAAGGCCAGGGGAAGCCATTTCCTGAGAGGACTACATGTTCAAGGCCAGGGGAAGCCATTTCCTGAGAGGACTACATGTTCAAGGCCAGGGGAAGCCATTTCCTGAGAGGACCACATGTTCAAGGCCAGGGGAAGCCATTTCCTGAGAGGACCACATGTTCAAGGCCAGGGGCAGCCATTTCCTGAGAGGACCACATGTTCAAGGCCAGGGGAAGCCATTTCCTGAGAGGACTACATGTTCAAGGCCAGGGGCAGCCATTTCCTGAGAGGACCACATGCTCAAGGCTAGGGGAAGCCATTTCCTGAGAGGACTACATGTTCAAGGCCTGGGGAAGCCATTTCCTGAGAGGACCAGGGGAAGCCATTTCCTGAGAGGACCACATGTTCAAGGCCAGGGGAAGCCATTTCCTGAGAGGACCACATGCTCAAGGCCAGGGGCAGCCATTTCCTGAGAGGACCACATGCTCAAGGCCAGGGGAAGCCATTTCCTGAGAGGACTACATGTTCAAGGCCAGGGGAAGCCATTTCCTGAGAGGACTACATGTTCAAGGCCAGGGGAAGCCATTTCCTGAGAGGACCACATGTTCAAGGCCAGGGGAAGCCATTTCCTGAGAGGACCACATGTTCAAGGCCAGGGGCAGCCATTTCCTGAGAGGACCACATGTTCAAGGCCAGGGGAAGCCATTTCCTGAGAGAACCACATGCTCAAGGCCAGGGGCAGCCATTTCCTGAGAGGACCACATGTTCAAGGCCAGGGGAAGCCATTTCCTGAGAGGACCACATGCTCAAGGCCAGGGGAAGCCATTTCCTGAGAGGACCACAGGAGGCTGCTGAGGGGAGAAAGATTCATAACGATGACCAGGAAGGGTCACAATGGAATGATACCGTTCCACCTATTCCGCTCCTGTCATTAACGCGAGCCCGCTCTCCCCAATTAAGGGGCCACCAGCTTCCTGTGGTGTGCAGCGCTGCTACTGGTAGGGTGGTGTTTAGTTGAGGTTCCCATCCCCCTAGAGTAGGGGTTTATCTGGCCTGCTGTCCCACTATAGTGTCTCCTCAAACCCATTCACCCCATACACATTCACTGAGCCTGTCGAGCCAGACTTTTTCTCTGGGGTTTGATAACTGTCCCATAGATTAGCTAGCTGTGTCCACGTGGTGTTTTTACGTAACAATGACTTAACGTAAGACATAGCATCCACGTGGAAAACTTGAGACATTCCTATTAAAAAACAGCTGTGTGATATTTCAATGAGAATACCCTCGAAGTCAGTGTTTGGGGGATATATTGACACAGCGTTGAGGGTCAGCAAACTGCCAATATATCCTCAACGCCGGCTTCGAGGGCATTATCACTCTTATACAACGCGTTACCAACAATTCAGATAATGATTGACATTTTCACAAAATATTTTGATGATTTTATTCATACTATTTCATCCTTCCACGAGATATACTGTGCATTTGGAAAGTATTCAGACCCCTTGACTTTTTCCACATTTTGTTACATTACAGCCTTATTCTAAAAATGTATTACATTGTTTTTCCCCCTCAACAATCTACACACAATACCACATAATGACAAAGCAAAATCAGGTTTTTAGACATTCTTACAAATGTACAAAAAATGAAAAAATGAAATATCACGTTGACATAAATAGTTAAAACCCTTTACTCTACTTTGTTGAAGCACCTTTGGCAGCGATTACAGCATCGAGTCTTCTGACTGCAAACTAGCTACACTTAGGTTCGTTTGACCTTTTTTTCAATTGACATGTCTTGGTATATATCTATACAATTATGCCAGCTGATTCATGATTTTGACTGGCTGAGAAAAGCTGCCTATCTGTCTCATCCCGACACATTCATTACAATGGGACAGCATGAGCATCGAATTTGAATATTTAAACAATGTTGCAAATGTCAGAGAGACAGACAAGGCTTATACAAATCTCCGCGGTTGAAAACTCAATTTTAGTCTAGATGTCTATGTCTAGATGCTTTTTATAGTGGAGATCAATTCTGTATAAAAATGAATACTGTGTTGTTAATCAACAATGGTTGATAGGAATTTTTGTGACAAAATGTCACAGGCAGGACAAAGAGATCAAATCAAATTGTATTTGTCACATACACATGATTAGCAGATGTTAATGCGAGTGCAGCGAAATGCTTATGCTTCTAGTTCCGACCATGCAGTAATATCTAACAAGTAATCTAACCTAACAATTTCACAACAACTACCTTAAAACACACAAGTGTAAAGGAATGAATCAGAATATGTACATAAAAATATATGAAGGAGTGATGGCCGAACGACATAGGCAAGATGCAGTACATGGCATAGAGTACAGTATATACATATGAGATGAGTAATGTAGGGTATGGCAGCAGCCACTCAATGTCAACAGTCTGATGGCATTGAGATAGAAGCTGTTTTTCAGTCTCTTGGTCCCAGCTTTGAAGCATCTGTACTGACCTCGCCTTCTGGATGATAGCGGAGTGAACAGGCAGTGGCTCGGGTGGTTGTTGTCCTTGATGATCTTTTTGGCTGGCCTTCCTGTGACATCTGTTGGTGTAGGTGTCCTGGAGGGCAGGTAGTTTGCCCCTGGTGATGCGTCGTGCAGACCTCACTACCCTCTGGAGAGCCTTACGGTTATGGGGCGTACCAGGCGGTGATATAGCCCGACAGGATGCTCTCAATTGTTCATCTGTAAAAGTTTGTGAGTGCTTTTGGTGACAAGCCAAATTTCTTCAGCCACTGTGCCTTCTTCACGATGCTGTCTGTGTGGGTGGACCATTTCAGTTTGTCCGTGATGTGTAGGCTGAGGAACTTAAAACTTTTCACCATCTCCACTACTGTCCCGTCAATGTGGATAGGGGGCTGCTCCCTCTCCTGAAGTCCACAATCATCTCCTTAGTTTTGTTGACGTTGAGTGTGAGGTTATTTTCCTGACACCACACTCCGAGGGCCCTCACCTCCTCCCTGTAGGCCGTCTCGTCGTTGTTGGTAATCAAGCCTACCACTGTTGAGTCGTCCACAAACTTGATTACTGTAGGATATTATGAGCACTGGGAAAAGACATGATACTGTCACACCCTGATCTGTTTCACCTGTTCCTGTGATTGTCTCCTCCCCCTCCAGGTGTCGCTTGTTTTCCCCAGTGTATTTATCCCTGTGTTTCCTGTCTCTCTGTCCCAGTGTATTTATCCCTGTGTTTCCTGTCTCTCAGTGCCAGTGTATTTATCCCTGTGTTTCCTGTCTCTCTGTCCCAGTGTATTTATCCCTGTGTTTCCTGTCTCTCTGTGCCAGTGTATTTATCCCTGTGTTTCCTGTCTCTCTGTACCAGTGTATTTATCCCTGTGTTTCCTGTCTCTCTGTACCAGTGTATTTATCCCTGTGTTTCCTGTCTCTCTGGGACAGTGTATTTATCCCTGTGTTTCCTGTCTCTCTGGGACAGTGTATTTATCCCTGTGTTTCCTGTCTCTCTGTACCAGTGTATTTATCCCTGTGTTTCCTGTCTCTCTGTGCCAGTGTATTTATCCCTGTGTTTCCTGTCTCTCTGTGCCAGTGTATTTATCCCTGTGTTTCATGTCTCTCTGTGCCAGTGTATTTATCCCTGTGTTTCCTGTCTCTCTGTACCAGTGTATTTATCCCTGTGTTTCCTGTCTCTCTGTCCCAGTGTATTTATCCCTGTGTTTCCTGTCTCTCTGTCCCAGTGTATTTATCCCTGTGTTTCCTGTCTCTCTGTGCCAGTGTATTTATCCCTGTGTTTCCTGTCTCTCTGCCCCAGTGTATTTATCCCTGTGTTTCCTGTCTCTCTGCCCCAGTGTATTTATCCCTGTGTTTCCTGTCTCTCTGTGCCAGTGTATTTATCCCTGTGTTTCCTGTCTCTCTGCCCCAGTGTATTTATCCCTGTGTTTCCTGTCTCTCTGTGCCAGTGTATTTATCCCTGTGTTTCCTGTCTCTCTGTGCCAGTGTATTTATCCCTGTGTTTCCTGTCTCTCTGTACCAGTGTATTTATCCCTGTGTTTCCTGTCTCTCTGTGCCAGTGTATTTATCCCTGTGTTTCCTGTCTCTCTGTACCAGTGTATTTATCCCTGTGTTTCCTGTCTCTCTGTCCCAGTGTATTTATCCCTGTGTTTCCTGTCTCTCTGTGCCAGTGTATTTATCCCTGTGTTTCCTGTCTCTCTGCCCCAGTGTATTTATCCCTGTGTTTCCTGTCTCTCTGTGCCAGTGTATTTATCCCTGTGTTTCCTGTCTCTCTGCCCCAGTGTATTTATCCCTGTGTTTCCTGTCTCTCTGTACCAGTGTATTTATCCCTGTGTTTCCTGTCTCTCTGTGCCAGTGTATTTATCCCTGTGTTTCCTGTCTCTCTGTGCCAGTGTATTTATCCCTGTGTTTCCTGTCTCTCTGTCCCAGTGTATTTATCCCTGTGTTTCCTGTCTCTCTGTGCCAGTGTATTTATCCCTGTGTTTCCTGTCTCTCTGCCCCAGTGTATTTATCCCTGTGTTTCCTGTCTCTCTGCCCCAGTGTATTTATCCCTGTGTTTCCTGTCTCTCTGTACCAGTGTATTTATCCCTGTGTTTCCTGTCTCTCTGTGCCAGTGTATTTATCCCTGTGTTTCCTGTCTCTCTGTGCCAGTGTATTTATCCCTGTGTTTCCTGTCTCTCTGTCCCAGTGTATTTATCCCTGTGTTTCCTGTCTCTCTGTGCCAGTGTATTTATCCCTGTGTTTCCTGTCTCTCTGCCCCAGTGTATTTATCCCTGTGTTTCCTGTCTCTCTGTGCCAGTGTATTTATCCCTGTGTTTCTTGTCTCTCTGCCCAGTGTATTTATCCCTGTGTTTCCTGTCTCTCTGTGCCAGTGTATTTATCCCTGTGTTTCCTGTCTCTCTGTGCCAGTGTATTTATCCCTGTGTTTCCTGTCTCTCTGTCCCAGTGTATTTATCCCTGTGTTTCCTGTCTCTCTGTACCAGTGTATTTATCCCTGTGTTTCCTGTCTCTCTGCCCCAGTGTATTTATCCCTGTGTTTCCTGTCTCTCTGTCCCAGTGTATTTATCCCTGTGTTTCCTGTCTCTCTGTCCCAGTGTATTTATCCCTGTGTTTCCTGTCTCTCTGTACCAGTGTATTTATCCCTGTGTTTCCTGTCTCTCTGTGCCAGTGTATTTATCCCTGTGTTTCCTGTCTCTCTGTGCCAGTGTATTTATCCCTGTGTTTCCTGTCTCTCTGTGCCAGTGTATTTATCCCTGTGTTTCCTGTCTATCTGTACCAGTGTATTTATCCCTGTGTTTCCTGTCTCTCTGTCCCAGTGTATTTATCCCTGTGTTTCCTGTCTCTCTGTCCCAGTGTATTTATCCCTGTGTTTCCTCTCTCTCTGTCCCAGTGTATTTATCCCTGTGTTTCCTGTCTCTCTGCCCCAGTGTATTTATCCCTGTGTTTCCTGTCTCTCTGTGCCAGTTTGTCCTGTATGTTTAGTCAAGTCAACCAGTGTGTTTTTCCCCGTAATCCTTTTGCTATTCTCCTTTTAACTAGTCCTCACGGTTTTGACCTTTGCCTGTTTCTGGACTCTGTACCCGCCTGCCTGACCATTCTGCCTGCCTTGACCACGAGCCTGTCTGCCACCCTGTACCCGCCTGCCTGACCATTCTGCCTGCCTTGACCACGAGCCTGTCTGCCACTCTGTACCCGCCTGCCTGACCATTCTGCCTGCCTTGACCACGAGCCTGTCTGCCACTCTGTACCCGCCTGCCTGACTATTCTGCCTGCCTTGACCACGAGCCTGTCTGCCACTCTGTACCTCCTGGACTCTACCCACCTGCCTGACCATCCTGCCTGCCTTGACCATGAGCCTGTCTGCCACTCTGTACCCACCTGCCTGACCATTCTGCCTGCCTTGACCTCCAGCCTGCCTGCCACTCTGTACCTCCTGGACTCTGTACCCGCCTGCCTGACCATTCTGCCTGCCTTGACCACGAGCCTGTCTGCCACTCTGTACCCGCCTGCCTGACTATTCTGCCTGCCTTGACCACGAGCCTGTCTGCCACTCTGTACCTCCTGGACTCTACCCACCTGCCTGACCATCCTGCCTGCCTTGACCATGAGCCTGTCTGCCACTCTGTACCCACCTGCCTGACCATTCTGCCTGCCTTGACCTCCAGCCTGCCTGCCACTCTGTACCTCCTGGACTCTGTACCCGCCTGCCTGACCATCCTGCCTGCCTTGACCATGAGCCTGTCTGCCACTCTGTACCTCCTGGACTCTGTACCCACCTGCCTGAGCATCCTGCCTGCCTTGACCACGAGCCTGTCTGCCACTCTGTACCTCCTGGACTCTGTACCCACCTGCCTGAGCATCCTGCCTGCCTTGACCACGAGCCTGTCTGCCACTCTGTACTCTCCTGGACTCTGATCTGGTTTTGACCTTTATGCCTGTCCACGACCATTCTCTAGCCGACCCCTTTGGATTATTTAACATTGTAAGACTCCAAACATCTGCATCTGGGTTTCGCCTCGTGCCTTGATAGATACCTTTAAGTGTATTTCTCCACACATATTTGACCTGTATATGGAGTGAGGAGTTGATCTCGCTGAAGAGTCTGTCCAGAGTCTGAGTAAGATGAGTTTGTGGAGGCTGCTGTTTGTATACTAACCACAGTCTCTTCATATTCTACATTCAACGTGGTTTCTGCCCAGTGGCCACCACAGCCTAAATAAAGACCAAGGAATGCCTGCGTTGTGGTTCTGCTCTTATTGACGTGAACACACAAACACTCCCACGCACATACACACACACACACACACCAGACAAGGATGGTGAAGAGAGGACGGCTCATAATAATGTCTGGAAAGGAGGAAATGAAATGGCATCAAATGCTTGAAAACCATGTGTTTTAATGTATTTGATACCATACCACTCCAGCTGTTACCACGAGGCGGTCCTCCCCATTGAAGGTGCCCACACACAACCACACACACACACATATAACATACCACTCCAGCCGTTACCACGAGGCGGTCCTTCCCATTTAGGGTTAGGGGAGTTGTGGTAGAGTTAGGGGAGGGGTGGTAGGGTTAGGGGAGGGGTGGTAGAGTTAGTGGAGGGGTGGTAGAGTTAGGGGAGGGGTAGTAGGGTTTGGGGAGGGGTGGTAGGGTTAGTGGAGGGGTGGTAGGGTTAGGGGAGGGGTGGTAGAGTTAGGGGAGGGGTGGTAGAGTTAGGGGAGGGGTGGTAGGGTTAGGGGAGGGGTGGTAGAGTTAGGGGAGGGGTGGTAGGGTTAGGGGAGGGGTGGTAGGTTAGGGGAGGGGTGGTAGAGTTAGGGGAGGGGTGGTAGGGTTAGGGGAGGGGTGGTAGGGTGAGGGGAGGGGTGGTAGGGTGAGGGGAGGGTGGTAGAATTAGGGGAGGGGTGGTAGGGTGAGGGGAGGGGTGGTAGGGTTAGGGGAGGGGTGGTAGAGTTAGGGGAGGGGTGGTAGGGTTAGGGGAGGGGTGGTAGAGTTAGGGGAGGGGTGGTAGGGTGAGGGGAGGGGTGGTAGGGTGAGGGGAGGGGTGGTAGGGTGAGGGGAGGGGTGGTAGAATTAGGGGAGGGGTGGTAGGGTTAGGGGAGGGGTGGTAGGGTTAGGGGAGGGGTGGTAGAGTTAGGGGAGGGGTGGTTCAGGTTAGGGGAGGGGTGGTAGAGTTAGGGGAGGGTGGTAGAGTTAGGGAGGTGGTGGTAGGAGTTAGGGGAGGGGTGGTAGGGTTAGGGAGGGGTGGTAGAGGTTAGGGGAGGGGTGGTAGGGTTTGGGGAGGGGTGGTAGAGTTAGGGAGGGGTGGTAGGGTTTTTGGGGAGGGTGGTAGGGTTTGGGGAGGGGTGGTAGGGTTTGGGGAGGGGTGGTAGGGTTAGGGGGAGGTTGGGGTGGTGGTAGGGTTAGGGGAGGGGGTGGGGTTAGGGTTAGGGGAGGGGTGGGTAGAGTTAGGGGAGGGGTGGTAGGGTAGGGGAGGGGTGGTAGGTTAGTGGGAGGGGTGGTAGAGTTAGGGGAGGGGTGGTAGGGTTAGGGGAGGGGTGGTAGGGTTAGGGGGAGGGGTGGTAGGGTAGGGAGGGGTGGTAGGGTTAGTGGAGGGTGGTAGAGTTAGGGGAGGGTGGTAGGGTTTGGGGAGGGGGGGGTAGGGTTAGGGGAGGGGTGGTTAGGTAGGGGGGGTGGTAGTGTTAGGGGGGGGTGTAGGTTTGGGAGGGAGGGGTGGTAGGGTTAGTGGAGGGGTGGTAGGGTTAGGGGAGGGGTGGTAGAGTTAGGGGAGGGGTGGTAGGGTTTGGGGAGGGAGGGGGGTAGAGTTAGGGGAGGGGTGGTAGAGTTAGGGGAGGGGTGGTAGAGTTAGGGGAGGGTGGTGGTAGGTTAGGGGAGGGGTGGTAGAGTTAGGGAGGGGTGGTAGAGTTAGTGGAGGGGTGGTAGGGTTTGGGAGGGGTGGTAGAGTTAGGGGAGGGGTGGTGGTAGAGTTCGTGGGAGGGGTGGTAGAGTTAGGGGAGGGGTGGTAGGGTTAGTGGATGGGTGTTAGAGTTAGGGGAGGGGTGGTAGGGTTAGTGGAGGGGTGGTAGGGTTAGGGGAGGGGTTGTAGGGTAGGTGAAGGGGAGGGGTGTTAGGGTTAGGGGAGGGGTGGTAGAGTTAGGGGAGGGGTGGTAGAGTTAGGGGAGGGGTGGGGGTAGAGTTAGGGGACGGGTGGTAGAGTTAGGGGAGGGTGGTGGTAGGGTAGGGGAGGGGTGGTAGGGTTAGGGGAGGGGGGTGGTGGTAGGGTTAGGGGAGGGGTGGTAGGGTTAGGGGAGGGGTGGGTAGAGTTAGGGGAGGGGTGGTAGAGTTAGGGGAGGGGTGGTAGGATTTAGTGGAGGGGTGTAGGGTTAGGGGAGGGGTGGTTAGAGTTAGTGGAGGGGTGGTAGGGTTTGGGAGGGGTGGTGGTAGAGTTAGGGGAGGGGTGGTAGAGTTCGTGGAGGGGTGGTAGAGTTAGGGGAGGGGTGGTAGAGTTAGTGGAGGGGTGGTAGAGTTAGTGGAGGGGTGGTAGAGTTAGGGGAGGGTGGTTAGAGTTAGGGGAGGGGTGGTAGAGTTAGTGGAGGGGGTGGTAGAGTTAGGTAGGGAGGGCTGGTAGGGTTAGTGGAGGGGTGGTAGAGTTAGGGAGGGGTGGTAGGGTTAGGGGAGGGTGGGTAGAGTTAGGGAGAGGTGGTAGGGTTAGGGGGAGGGGGTGTAGAGTAGTGAGGGGTGGTTAGAGTTAGGGGAGGGGTGGTAGAGTTAGGGGAGGGGTGGTAGGATTAGTGGAGGGTGGTAGGGTTAGGGGAGGGGTGGTAGAGTTAGTGGAGGGGTGGTAGGGTTTGGGGAGGGGTGGTAGAGTTAGGGGAGGGGTGGTTAGAGTTCGTGGAGGTGGTGGAGTTCGTGGAGGGGTGGTAGAGTTAGTGGAGGGGTGGGTAGAGTTAGTGGAGGGGTGGTAGAGTTGGGTGGTAGAGTTAGGGGAGGGGTGGTAGAGTTAGGGGAGGGGTGGTAGAGTAGGAGTGGAGGGGTGGTAGAGTTAGGGGGGAGGGTGGTAGGGTTAGTGGAGGGGTGGTAGAGTTAGGGGAGGGGTGGTAGGGTTAGGGGGGGGGTGGTAGAGTTAGGGGAGAGGTGGTAGGGTTAGGGGAGGGGTGGTTTAGAGTTAGTGGAGGGGTGGTAGGGTGGTTAGGGGAGGGGTGGTAGAGTTAGTGGAGGGGGGTGGTAGAGTTAGAGTAGTGGAGGGGGGGGGGTTAGAGTTAGGGAGGGGGGGTAGAGTTAGGGAGGGGTGGTAGGGTTAGGGGAGGGGGGTTAGGGGGGGTGGTAGGGGTAGGGGAGGGGTAGGTGGTAGGGTTAAGGGGAGGGTGGTGTGTGTAGGGTTAGTGGAGGGGTGGGTGTTAGAGTTACGGGCGGGTGGTAGAGGTTAGTGGAGGGGTGGTTAGAGTTAGGGGCGGGTGTGGTGGGGTTAGGGTTAGTTAGAGGGGTCGGTAGGTTAGGGGAAGATGTGGTAGGGTTAGGGGAGGGGTGGTAGAGTTAGGGGAGGGGTGGTAGAGTTAGGGGCGGGGGTGGTAGGAGTTAGGGGAGGGGTTGGGGTCGTGTTAGGGAGGGGTGTGGTGGTAGAGTTCGGGAGGAGTGGTAGAGTTAGGGAGGGTGGTGGTAGGGTTAGGGGAGGGTGGTAGCGTAGAGTTAGGGAGGGGTTGGTAGAGTTAGGGAAAGGGGTGGTAGAGTTAGGGAAGGGGTGGTAGGGTTAGGGGAGGGGTGGTAGAGTTAGGGGAGGGGTGGTAGAGTTAGGGGAGGGGTGGTAGAGTTAGGGGAGGGGTGGTAGAGTTAGGGGAGGTGTGGTAGAGTTAGGGGAGGTGTGGTAGAGTTAGGGGAGGGGTGGTAGAGTTAGGGGAGGGGTGGTAGAGTTAGGGGAGGTGTGGTAGAGTTAGGGGAGGTGTGGTAGATTTAGGGGAGGGGTGGTAGATTTAGGGGAGGGGTGGTAGAGTTAGGGGAGGGGTGGTAGGGTTAGGGGAGGGGTGGTAGGGTTAGGGAAGGGGTGGTAGAGTTAGTGGAGGGGTGGTAGGGTTAGTGGAGGGGTGGTAGGATTAGGGGAGGGGTGGTAGAGTTAGTGGAGGGGTGGTAGGGTTAGTGGAGGGTTGGTAGAGTTAGTGGAGGGGTGGTAGAGTTAGGGGAGGGTGGTAGAGTTAGTGGAGGGGTGGTAGGGTTAGTGGAGGGGTGGTAGAGTTAGGGGAGGGGTGGTAGAGTTAGTGGAGGGGTGGTAGGGTTAGTGGAGGGGTGGTAGAGTTAGGGGAGGGGTGGTAGAGTTAGTGGAGGGGTGGTAGAGTTAGTGGAGGGGTGGTAGAGTTAGGGGAGGGGTGGTAGAGTTAGGGGAGGGGTGGTAGAGTTAGGGGAGGTGTGGTAGAGTTAGGGGAGGGGTGGTAGAGTTAGGGGAGGGGTGGTAGTTAGGGGAGGGGTGGTAGGGTTAGTGGAGGGGTGGTAGAGTTAGGGGAGGGGTGGTAGAGTTAGGGGAGGTGTGGTAGAGTTAGGGGAGGTGTGGTAGAGTTAGGGGAGGGGTGGTAGAGTTAGGGGAGGTGTGGTAGAGTTAGGGGAGGTGTGGTAGAGTTAGGGGAGGTGTGGTAGAGTTAGGGGAGGGGTGGTAGAGTTAGTGGAGGGGTGGTAGAGTTAGGGGAGGGGTGGTAGAGTTAGGAGACAATAATAAAGTAGGAAGAAATTACATACGAGGGGGATTGGAAATGATGCAGACAATTACATTGATGGAAGCTACAATCTATCTGCAATATTAAAACTGATCTACCCCCTTAAAAACAGAACTGTAACACACTCCAAACACAATGGTGATGATGATGATGATGATGATGATCACAAAGCAGCGTGTTTCTCCCCATGGGTCGTAATGACAGGGCTTTCCATTCCAAAGCCTGGTCAGAGGTTTAAATACCTACACAAAGGGTGCACATGTTGATACTGTTAAGGCAGGTCATATGCAGTCATTTCCTTTCCTTCAAAATCTATTTCAAGCCGATCTATTTTCAGATACACACATCAAATACTTTTAGACGAAATACAGTTTTAACGACCAGCTTCTTGACACGGAACGATTCTCTGCCCTATCTTTTTGACCACAGCGCCCTCGGGTTGCCAATAAAAACAGGTCTCCTACCATCATATCCCAAAATAATGCTCAATGACATTGGCTCTCACACTGTAGAAAGAAATGGTGTGCGTGGTTCAAGCAGGTTAGAGTTAGAGTTAGAGTTAGAGTTAGAGTTAGAGCTAGAGTTAGAGTTAGAGTTAGAGTTAAGGTTAGAGTTAGAGTTAAGGTTAGAGTTAAGGTTAGAGCTAGAGCTAGAGTTAGAGTTAGAGCTAGAGTTAAGGTTAGAGTTAGAGTTAGAGTTAGAGTTAAGGTTAGAGTTAGAGTTAGAGTTAGAGTTAAGGTTAGAGTTAAGGTTAGAGTTAAGGTTAGAGTTAAGGTTAGAGTTAGAGTTAAGGTTAGAGTTAGAGTTAAGGTTAGAGTTAGAGTTAAGGTTAGAGTTAGAGTTAAGGTTAGAGCTAGAGTTAAGGTTAGAGCTAGAGCTAGAGTTAGAGTTAAGGTTAGAGTTAGAGTTAGAGTTAGAGTTAAGGTTAGAGTTAAGGTTAGAGTTAGAGTTAAGGTTAGAGTTAAGGTTAGAGTTAGAGTTAAGGTTAGAGTTAGAGTTAAGGTTAGAGTTAAGGTTAGAGTTAGAGTTAAGGTTAGAGTTAAGGTTAGAGCTAGAGCTAGAGTTAGAGTTAGAGTTAGAGTTAGAGTTAAGGTTAGAGTTAGAGTTAGAGTTAGAGTTAGAGCTAGAGTTAAGGTTAGAGCTAGAGCTAGAGTTAGAGCTAGAGTTAGAGTTAGAGTTAGAGTTAAGGTTAGAGTTAGAGTTAAGGTTAGAGTTAGAGTTAAGGTTAGAGTTAGAGCTAGAGTTAAGGTTAGAGCTAGAGCTAGAGTTAGAGTTAAGGTTAGAGTTAGAGCTAGAGCTAGAGTTAGAGTTAGAGTTAGAGTTAAGGTTAGAGTTAGAGTTAGAGTTAGAGTTAAGGTTAGAGTTAAGGTTAGAGTTAAGGTTAGAGTTAAGGTTAGAGTTAGAGTTAAGGTTAGAGTTAGAGTTAAGGTTAGAGTTAGAGTTAAGGTTAGAGTTAGAGTTAAGGTTAGAGTTAGAGTTAAGGTTAGAGTTAGAGTTAAGGTTAGAGCTAGAGTTAAGGTTAGAGCTAGAGCTAGAGTTAGAGTTAGAGTTAGAGTTAAGGTTAGAGTTAGAGTTAGAGTTAGAGTTAAGGTTAGAGTTAAGGTTAGAGTTAGAGTTAAGGTTAGAGTTAGAGTTAAGGTTAGAGCTAGAGTTAAGGTTAGAGTTAAGGTTAGAGTTAGAGTTAAGGTTAGAGTTAGAGTTAAGGTTAGAGCTAGAGTTAAGGTTAGAGTTAGAGTTAGAGTTAGAGTTAAGGTTAGAGTTAAGGTTAGAGCTAGAGCTAGAGTTAGAGTTAGAGTTAGAGTTAAGGTTAGAGTTAGAGTTAAGGTTAGAGTTAGAGTTAAGGTTAGAGCTAGAGCTAGAGTTAGAGTTAGAGTTAGAGTTAGAGTTAGAGTTAGAGTTAGAGTTAGAGTTAGAGTTAGAGTTAAGGTTAGAGTTAAGGTTAGAGCTAGAGCTAGAGTTAGAGTTAGAGTTAGAGTTAAGGTTAGAGTTAAGGTTAGAGTTAAGGTTAGAGTTAGAGTTAAGGTTAGAGCTAGAGTTAAGGTTAGAGCTAGAGCTAGAGTTAGAGTTAAGGTTAGAGTTAGAGTTAGAGTTAGAGTTAAGGTTAGAGTTAAGGTTAGAGTTAGAGTTAAGGTTAGAGTTAAGGTTAGAGTTAGAGTTAAGGTTAGAGTTAGAGTTAAGGTTAGAGCTAGAGTTAAGGTTAGAGTTAGAGTTAGAGTTAGAGTTAAGGTTAGAGTTAGAGTTAAGGTTAGAGTTAGAGTTAAGGTTAGAGCTAGAGCTAGAGTTAAGGTTAGAGTTAGAGTTAAGGTTAGAGTTAGAGTTAAGGTTAGAGTTAGAGTTAGAGCTAGAGTTAAGGTTAGAGTTAAGTTTAGAGCTAGAGCTAGAGCTAGAGTTAAGGTTAGAGTTAGAGTTAGAGTTAAGGTTAGAGCTAGAGTTAAGGTTAGAGCTAGAGTTAAGGTTAGAGTTAGAGTTAGAGTTAAGGTTAGAGTTAGAGTTAAGGTTAGAATTAGAGTTAGAGCTAGTTGTTCAGGATTGTGTGCTGTGGCTGTGGGAGTAGTGAAGCAGTCATTCGATATATACATCTACAGTAACACTGGAATTCTGTCTGTGACACACACACACCTTATATTCCAATATATTTCATTTGTGTAGCTACCTGTTTTCCAACAATACCATACGTCATATGTTCACATGACACCCCAGCCACACGACCAAATAAAACATGGCATCCCCATCTGGGACTAAACTCTCCTTCTCTCGCCCCTCTCGTTCCTCCCCTAGTTCCTCCTCTCCTTCCTCCCCTCCCCGTACCCATTCCTCCTGTATCCCTCTCTCTCTCCCCTTTCTACATACTGCTCTCTTTCTCCACTCCTCTCCTCTCCCTCCCTCTCTCCCTCCTTTCTGTCTTCCTCTACTCGCCCTCTCTCTCTGGTCTGTTCCCTCTCTTGGTCTGGGTGGTCATCAGAGCAGGATGCAGGGCAGGGTGTGTGTGTGGAGTGTGTCTGTCCTCCTGTCGATGACACTGGGATGGACGCAGGCTCAAAGCCAGACCACTAACTTTACAAGGTGAGTCACACAAGAAGGTGTGTACGTTCACTTGAGGGTGCATTTGTGTGTTTAAAGAATGTGTGCGTGTTAGTGTCAACGTGTCTTTGGTCAGTGTGTACCCAGTGTGCATGTGTGTGTTTGTGTCAACATTTCATGTGCGTGCATATTAACACGGGTAGATTTGAACACAGTAAACCAGTTGGCTTGCCTGTTTGTCTGTAAACATTTGCATTTTTCATCTGTTCCTGTCTCTCTGCACTGTTTTAATCTGTTCCTGTCTCTCTGCCCTGTTTTAATCTGTTCCTGTCTCTCTGCACTGTTTCCATCTGTTCCTGTCTCTCTGCACTGTTTCCATCTGTTCCTGTCTCTCTGCACTGTTTCCATCTGTTCCTGTCTCTCTGCCCTGTTTTAATCTGTTCCTGTCTCTCTGCACTGTTTCCATCTGTTCCTGTCTCTCTGCCCTGTTTTAATCTGTTCCTGTCTCTCTGCACTGTTTCCATCTGTTCCTGTCTCTCTGCCCTGTTTTAATCTGTTCCTGTCTCTCTGCACTGTTGTTTTCCCCTAAAACTCAATTCTTTCCCTTAGTGTAGTTAGAAATAGCATGTTGGCGGTTCGGCAGGACCCACAGGAGGACATGAGGTTCGTATAGAGACTGGCTAGTCTCTGCTGTGTGTCTGTGGCCCCATGCTTCCTAGTGCACCACTTTTCATCAGATCCCTTTCAGCCTCAATGGTCCAGATGGAACTATGGGATTTTGGATCTTTATCATCAGAACTTTGACTCTCCGTCGAATTTGTGACGGCCCGCTTCTCGCTACCCACTTCACTAAAACCACCACACGAGATACAGAGCAGTGGAACGTTAGCGCAGGTTTGACAAACAGATACTCGTGGACTGTTTTATTTAGCTTGGCACAGCAGAAGGGAGTGACCAGACCACTTGAGATATTTAGGACATTGGACCACTCAGTGTGGCTTTGAACACAAAGCAGCCCTGTCAGGGCCTGCCTCTGGAAGTGGAACATGGTTGGAGAAGGGACGCGGGTCAGGGAGGGAAACACGACATTTCTGAACTATAAACTGAAGCTCTGGGGGTTGGGATAAAAAAACAAAAGAAGTGTTGACTGGGATATGATTTTGTGTATACAGCACAGTATGTTGGAACACACTGATGTCTTTTACAACAGATCAGATCCACTGAAGTTGTTTGAATTAAATATTAATGTCAAATAAGCCTGAGGGCTTGCTGTAAAATATACCTCTGTGTGTGTGTGTGTGTTGGTGCATGCGTGCTAAGGTGCAGAGAGTCCAGTCCAGTTCAAGTGTTCAGCAGTCTGATGGCTTGTAGATAGAAACTGTCTCTGAGCCTGTTGGTATCCGACTTCGACCCGACGGTAAGGAAGAGAACAGCTCATGGCAGGACGTGCTGTTGCGCCCTCTTGACAACAGTGGGTGGTGTTGTCGGTCCATGGACTCAGAGGAACTGAAACCACCCCCTCCCTATATGCTGACTTGTCGTTGTCTGTTATCAGGCCTAACAAACCGTGGTGTCCTCAGCAAACTAGATGATAGGGTTGGTGTCGTGCAAAAAGCCACACAGTCGTGGGTAAACAAGGAGTACAGCAAAGGGCTGAGGAAACATCCCTGGGGGGGGCTCCTGTGTTTGTGTTGAGAGTCAGTGTGGAGGAGGTGTTGTTGCCAATCCTCACAGCCTGTGGTCTACCCGTCTGGAAGTTCAGGAAGTCCAGTTGCAGAGGGAGGTGTCCAGACGCAGGGCTCTGAGCTTGGTGTCCAGACGCAGGGCTCTGAGCTTGGTGTCCAGACGCAGGGCTCTGAGCTTGGTGTCCAGACCCCGGGCTCTGAGCGTGGTGTCCAGACGCAGGGCTCTGAGCGTGGTGTCCAGTCCCAGGGCTCTGAGCTTGGTGTCCAGACCCAGGGCTCTGAGCTTAGTGTCCAGACGCAGGGCTCTGAGCTTAATGTCCAGACGCAGGGCTCTGAGCTTGGTGTCCAGACCCCGGGCTCTGAGCTTGGTGTCCGGATGCAGGGCTCTGAGCTTGGTGACGAGCTTGGAGGGAACAATAGTGTTGATTGCTGAACTGTAGTCAATGAACAGCCTTCTCACATAGGTGTTCCTCTTGTCCAGATGTGTAGCGGCCGTGTGAATAGCGATGGAAATGGCATCTTCGGTGGATCTGTAGACTAATTGAACGGTAGACTAATTGTAGTGGGTCCAGTGTGTCTGGCCTTGATGTGAGTCTTGTCCAGCCTCTCGAAGCGCTTCATGATGACCAGGGTGAGCACGACGGGGGCCATCTTGTTTTTCTTGGGCACTGGGATGATGGCGATCTCCTTACAGCAGGTGGGGACTACAACCTGGGACAGGGACAGGTTGACGCTGTCCGCCAGCTGGTCAACACACACTCTCGTGTTAAAGCGGTGCCACATCACACACACACAGTATACATTCATACTACACACACGTCACAACTGCTACTACCAGACTCTTATTATACTGCTCAGTTTATACACTGTCCCCCATCCTCCTTCCCCAGTACACGTTTAAATATTACATGATAAATTGTCCCTTCCTGTATTATACTGATGCTAAAATGTTTATTCTATTCCACTGAGCCATTTACTTTATGTTGGTATTCTGATATTTGATTATTTCTTATTGTTGTTATATTGTTGAGAAGGAACCTGCAAGTTAGCATTTTGCTGTATGATGTATACCATACATACAAATAACAAAACTCAAAACGTGCGTATACGTGTGTGTTTATGCTTGACTATGCTCCAACATACATATTATCAGTGCTTACTGCTCAGGTTTGGGCCTACCATTATAAAAACACTCCCCTATGTGGGTTCACAGGCCCTTCCCAGCATCAGAGAACAGAGTGGGTCTGTGTTGCCGGGGGTTTCAGTGTGTTTAGAGAGGGGTTCTGGCCCCAGAATGTTGATGCTGAAAGGAGTTACCTTAGTAGTAGTAGTAGGTAGCGACTTCTGAAATCGTTTTCTCTAACTCTGTGTCGTTTTATCTGTCGAACTGCTTTGCTTTATCTTGGCCAGGTCGCAATTGTAAATGAGAACTTGTTCTCAACTTGCCTACCTGGTTAAATAAAGGTGTTCTCAACTTGCCTACCTGGTTAAATAAAGGTTAAATAAATAAATAAATAAAAAATGATAAAACATGCCATATGGATCGGTTCATTTTTACTCACAGAAAAGAGAAATAATATAATATCATATATATAATATCATATATAATATAATATAATATCAAGTCAAATAGATAATAAACAAAAGTTAAATAATCAATAAAAAATATATACTCTAAACATTACACTCACAAAAGTTCCAAAAAAAGAAAGATGTTTCAAATGTCATATTATGTGCAAATAGTTAACGTACAAAAAGGAAAATAAATAAACATAAATATGGGTTGTATTTACTATGGTGTTTGTTCTTCACTGGTTGACCTTTTCTCGTGGCAACAGGTCACAAATCTTGCTGCTGTGATGTCACACTGTGGTATTTCACCCAGTAGATATGGGAGTTTATGAAAAATGTGTTTGTTTTTGAATTCTTTGTGGATCTGTGTAATCTGAGGGAAATATGTCTCTCTAATATGGTCATACATTTGGCAGGAGGTTAGGAAGTGCAGCTCAGTTTCCACCTCATTTTGTGGGCAGTGTGCACATAGACCTGTCTTC
Source organism: Oncorhynchus kisutch (assembly GCF_002021735.2). Lineage (NCBI taxonomy): Eukaryota > Metazoa > Chordata > Actinopteri > Salmoniformes > Salmonidae > Oncorhynchus > Oncorhynchus kisutch. Next base: position 39,921,204 of record NC_034182.2, read on the forward strand.
TCTTGAGAGCCAAGTCTGCCTTTGGCGGCCTTTCTCAATAGCAAGGCTATGCTCACTGAGTCTGTACATAGTCAAAACTTTCCTTAAGTTTGGGTCAGTCAATTGTGTTGCTGTCCTGGGGCTCTGTGGGGTGTGTTTGTGTTTGTGAACAGAGTCCCAGGACCAAATTGCTTAGGGGACTCTTCTCCAGGTTCATCTCTCTGTAGGTGATGGCTTTGTTATGGAAGGTTTGGGAATCACTTCCTTTTAGGTGGTTGTATAATTTAACGTCTCTCTCTCTCTGTCTCCTCCCACGATCTCTCCTGCTCCCTCTCTCCTGCTCTCTCTCTCTCTCTCTCTCTCTCTCTCTCCCTCCCTCCCTCCTGCTCCCTCTCTCTCAGGCCTATCTTCCACTGTGGAGGTCACTTGGTGACTGAATCAGGCTTCGTGGGCAGTGAGGGTTTCCCCAGCCACTACAAACCCGACAGCAAATGCACCTGGTACATCACTGTAAGTACCCAACAGAATATAACACCACAACACTTGGTACATCCCTGTAAGTACCCAACAAAGTATATACCACAACACCTGGTACATCCCTGTAAGTACCCAACATAGTATATACCACAACACCTGGTACATCCCTGTAAGTACCCAACATAGTATATACCACAACACCTGGTACATCACTGTAGGTACCCAACATAGTATATACCACAACACCTGGTACATCACTGTAGGTACCCAACATAGTATATACCACAACACCTGGTACATCACTGTAGGTACCCAACATAGTATATACCACAACACCTGGTACATCACTGTAGGTACCCAACATAGTATATACCACAACACCTGGTACATCACTGTAGGTACCCAACATAGTATATACCACAACACCTGGTACATCACTGTAGGTACCCAACATAGTATATACCACAACACCTGGTACATCACTGTAGGTACCCAACATAGTATATACCACAACACCTGGTACATCACTGTAGGTACCCAACATAGTATATACCACAACACCTGGTACATCCCTGTAAGTACCCAACATAGTATATACAACAACACCTGGTACATCCCTGTAAGTACCCAACATAGTATATACCACAACACCTGGTACATCACTGTAGGTACCCAACATAGTATATACCACAACACCTGGTACATCACTGTAGGTACCCAACATAGTATAACACCAGAAGTACTACTCAACCCGTCCAGCTGCATCGTAGCTACAATAACACTACCTTCTACATGAAGTAACAGGTACAGGTACTATAACAGAAGTACTACTCAACCCGTCCAGCTGCATCGTAGCTACAATAACACTACCTTCTACATGAAGTAACAGGTACAGGTACTATACAGGTACAGGTACTATAACAGAAGTACTACTCAACCCGTCCAGCTGCATCGTAGCTACAATAACACTACCTTCTACATGAAGTGTAACTCATTCACAATAACATCTGTTGTCCTTTGATGAGATAATATAATATTTATATGTACATATTCTTATTCATTCCTTTAGACTTGTGTGTATAAGGTAGTTGTTGGGAAATTGGTCAGAACTAGAAGCACAAGCACTTCGCTACACTCGCATTAACATCTGTATGTGACCAATAACATCTGCTAGCCATCTGTATGTGACCAATAACATCTGCTAGCCATCTGTATGTGACCAATAACATCTGCTAGCCATCTGTATGTGACCAAGCCCAAGGGACTACTGGGGGGGGGGGGGGGGGCACTTGAACATTCATAGTGTCATTCCAAAAAGTGATCAAAGTCAACATCTACTCACAGACTCCAACCTTGACTTTCTCTGCCTCTCAGAGACACGGCTCCATAAACACTCTCCATATGCTGCTTTGATTGTGATTGGCTACAATGTTTTCAGGAGAGACGGGATTGGAGGAAGAGGAGGGAGGGGGTGTGATGATTTACATTAAAGAACATATCCGATGCAAACACATTGAGTGGTCATGTGATAATGAAAAGGTCAACCAGTGGCCTGAACGTTACACAGTCTCCCCAAATTTATTTTTACCCTTATCGGAATGTATAGAACACCTTCCACCAAAAGTCTGTTTTTTGATCAGTTTAATAACATGCTTATGAAAATGTGATTTTGGGAAAGAGTTCATCTTAATGGGAGATTTCAACATTAGTTATGAAGACAAGTCTTGTAGGAAAACCCTCAATCGGATCACTAATACCTTTGACCTTACACAGCTAGTTAAAGGGCCGACCAGGGTGACTTGTTGCTCTAAAACACAGATTGATTTGGTGTTCAGTAATAAACCAGAGAGAGTGACTAAATCATTCAATATGGTTACTGGGCTGTCTGATCATAATCTGACACTTATAGCCAGAAAGCTGTCTAAGAGCAGGTTTAACTTCTCTACTGAACAGGTTTACGCTATAGACTGAACAGGTTTAACGTCTCTACTGAACACGTTTAACCTCTACTGAACAGGTTTAACCTCTCTACTGAACAGGTTTAACCTCTCTACTGAACAGGTTTAACCTCTCTACTGAACAGGTTTAACCTCTCTACTGAACAGGTTTAACCTCTCTACTGAACAGGTTTAACTTCTCTACTGAACAGGTTTAACTTCTCTACTGAACAGGTTTAACCTCTCTACTGAACAGGTTTAACTTCTCTACTAAACAGGTTTAACTTCTCTACTGAACCGATTTAACCTCTCTACTGAACAGGTTTACGCTATAGACTGAACAGGTTTAACTTCTCTACTGAACAGGTTTAACCTCTCTACTGAACAGGTTTAACTTCTCTACTGAACCAGTTTAACCTCTACTGAACAATTTTAACTTCTCTACTGAACAGATTTAACTTCTCTACTGAACAGGTTTAACTTCTCTACTGAACAGGTTTAACCTCTACTGAACAGGTTTAACTTCTCTACTGAACCGATTTAACCTCTCTACTGAACAGGTTTAACTTCTCTACTGAACCGGTTTAACCTCTCTACTAGAGGGCGATCAGATTTGTGATCATAATCCCTAGCTGTGTGTTGCCGCTTTCCATGTAGCTTGTGAGGTGTGGAAACACTTTGTTGCTTTTATGAATTTTGTCTTGCTGCTTTTTGTTCTATGTTGCTCTGTCTGTATGCTACGTCTTGCTTGTCCTATGTTGCTCTGTCTGTATGCTACGTCTTGCTTGTTCTATGTTGCTCTGTCTGTATGCTATGTCTTGCTTGTCCTATGTTGCTCTGTCTGTATGCTACGTCTTGTTTGTTCTATGTTGCTCTGTCTGTATGCTACGTCTTGCTTGTTCTATGTTGCTCTGTCTGTATGCTACGTCTTGCTTGTTCTATGTTGCTCTGTCTGTATGCTACGTCTTGCTTGTTCTATGTTGCTCTGTCTGTATGCTATGTCTTGCTTGTTCTATGTTGTTCTGTCTGTATGCTACGTCTTGCTTGTTCTATGTTGCTATGTCTGTATGCTACGTGTTGCTTGTTCTATGTTGCTCTGTCTGTATGCTACGTCTTGCTTGTTCTATGTTGCTCTGTCTGTATGCTACGTCTTGCTTGTTCTATGTTGATCTGCGTGTGCTCACTGCTCATTGATTGTCTGTATTGTAATTGTTTTTAATAACCTGCCCAGCGACTGAGGTTTAAAATGAGCCGACTGGCTAAAACCGACACTTTACTGAAACGCTATCAATGTGCACTGTCCCTGTAAAAATAAAATTAACTCAAACCAATAAAATGGTATAACATAACCTCTGACTTTTAGCCCCCTCACGTCTACATCCCATAATACCCAGGTCCCCGATGGCCACGTTGTCATGCTTTCCTTCCGCATGTTTGACCTGGAGGCCGACCCCACCTGTCGCTATGACTACCTGGACGTGTACAACGGCCACTCCCACACCATGCAGAAGCTGGGCAGGTTCTGTGGGACGTTCCGGCCCGGGGCTCTCATCTCTACCTCCAACACCATGATGCTGGAGATGGTGTCTGACAGCAGTACAGGAGGACGGGGGTTCGCGGCTCACTACCAAGGAGGGAAACCACACGTGGAGGGTGAGGGGTGATTATTGATACTATGGACTCATAGACAGTGAGTGTGATTATTGATACCATGGACTCATAGACAGTGAGATGTGATTATCGATACCATGGACTCATAGACAGTGAGATGTGATTACTGATACCATGGACTCATAGACAGTGAGATGTGATTACTGATACCATGGACTCATAGACAGTGAGATGTGATTATTGATACTGTAGTTTCATGCTCTTCAGCCTGTCTCTATTTAAAGTGTCTGTCTCTCTCTCTCTTTCTGTCACTGTCTCTATGTCTCTCTCTCTCTTTCTGTCACTGTCTCTGTGTCTCTCTCTCTCTTTCTGTCACTCTGTCTCTGTGTCTCTCTCTCTCTCTGCCTCTGTCACTCTGTCTGTCTCTCCTCAGAGAATCAGTTCTGTGGGGGTAGACTAACGAAGGCTCAGGGTTCAGTCAAGACACCCAACTGGCCCAACTCAGATTACCCAGCAGGCATCAGCTGCTCCTGGCACATCTCCGTGGAGCCCAGCAATGTCAGGCCTCAACCAATCCCGACACAGCATCAGCAGCACACCTCCACCATTCACAATACAGCATCAGCAGCACACCTCCGCCAATCACAACACGGCATCAGCAGCACACCTCCACCAATCACAACACAGCATCTGCAGCATATCTTTTCACTTTATTTAGGGTTCATCGTTAGAGACTACTCTGGAAGCTTAAGTTATGGGAGTAGATATGTGTGTGTGTGTGTTTGTGTGTGTGTGCGTGTGTGTGTGTGTGTGTGTGTGTGTGTTTGTGTGTGTGTGTGTGTGCGTGTGTGCGTGCGTGCGTGTGTGTGTGCCTCCTGACTGCGGTCCTGTGACGTGTGCAAATGAAAGGCTTCATTGAAGGAGAAGGGCGTGTACATGTTTGCCAAGAGAGAGAGAGAGGAGGAGAGAGAGAGAGAGGGAGAGACAGAGAGAGATACAGGGAGAGACACAGAGAGAGAGAGAGAGAGAGAGAGAGAGAGAGAGAGAGAGAGAGAGAGAGAGAGAGAGACGGAGAGGGAGAGAGAGGCAGAGAGAGAGAGAGAGAGAGAGAGAGAGAGAGACGGAGAGGGAGAGAGAGAGAGGGAGAGGGAGAGGGAGAGAGAGAGAGGGAGAGAGAGAGAGAGAGAGAGAGAGAGAGAGAGAGAGAGAGAGAGAGAGAGAGAGAGAGAGAGAGAGAGAGAGAGAGAGAGAGAGAGAGAGAGAGAGAGAGAGAGAGAGAGAGAGAGAGAGAGAGAGAGAGAGGAGAGAGAGAGAGAGAGAGAGAGAGAGAGAGAGAGAGAGAGAGAGAGAGAGAGAGAGAGAGAGAGAGAGAGAGAGAGAGAGGAGAGAGAGAGAGAGAGAGAGAGAGAGTAATGCCCCTCTGTATTCTAAATGTCAGCGCCGACCAGCTCCCTTCACTCTACATTACAGTGCAAGAATTATGAATAACAAGAAGCAACTACAGTGTCACATAACTAAAACCTACCTTAGAGTTCTGAGCTCATATCTGTCAAAAGATGATTCTGAGATAAATGGCTTTGAAGTTCCAACACTCATTGGTTTGAATGGTGTGACCAACATGGTTTGGGTTATGAATGTGTTTCCGTCATCTTATGAAAGTCTGTTCTGACATTGTGACTGGTTATGTTTCCTAGGTGATCGAAATCAAGTTTGTGAAGTTGGATATAGAGGCTGACACGTACTGTCGCTATGACTACGTGGCATTCTTTAATGGGGGTGAGAGGGACGACTCGCGCCGCATCGGGAAGTACTGTGGTGACAGGGTACCAGGGTCAGAAAATGTTCTTACAATGTTACTGAAATGTTTACCAAATGTTGTTACATTTTCACTTAGATTTGTAAAATTTTTCACTACTATCAAAAGGATTTTTCCAACTCTACCATGGCTCTCTCTCGTCACTCTCATTCCCGTCGCTATTGACTCTTCCCTCTTCTCCTCCTCTTCCTCTCTCTTTCCCCTCCTCTCTCTTCTTCCTCTCTTTCCCCTCCTCTTCCTCTCTCTTTCCCCTCCTCTCTCTTCTTCCTCTCTATCCCCTCCTCTTCCTCTCTTTCCCCTCCTCTTCCTCTCTCTTTCCCCTCCTCTCTCTTCCTCCTCTCTTCTCTCTTTCCCCTCCTCTCTTTCCCCTCCTCTTCTTCCTCTCTTCTCTCTTTCCCCTCCTCTTCTTCCTCTCCTCTCTCTTTCCCCTCCTCTCTTTCCCCTCCTCTTCTTCCTTTCTCTTTCCTCTCTTCTCTCTTTCCCCTCCTCTTCCTCTCTCTTTCCCCTCCTCTCTCTTCCTCCTCTCTTTCCCCTCCTCTTCTTCCTCTCTCTTTCCCCTCTTCTACTCCTCCTCTTCCTCTTCTCTCTCTCTCTTTCCCCTCCTCTTCCTCTCTCTTTCCCCTCCTCTCTCTTCCTCCTCTCTTTCCCCTCCTCTTCTTCCTCTCTCTTTCCCCTTTTCTACTCCTCCTCTTCCTCTTCTCTCTCTTTCCCCTCCTCTTCCTCCTCTATTTCCCCTCCTCTTCTTCCTCTCTCTTTCCCCTCTTCTTCTCCTCCTCTTCCTCCTCTCTCATCCCCTCCTCTTCTTCCTCTCTCCTTCCTCTCTTCTCTCTTTCCCCTCCTCTTCCTCTCCTCTTTGCCTTCTTCTTCCTCGCCTCTCTTTCCCCTCCTCTTCCTCCTCTCTTTCCCCTCCTCTTCCTCCTCTCTCTTTCCCCTCCTCTTCCTCCTCTCTTTCCCCTCCTCTCTCTTTCCCCTCATCTTTGCCTTCCTCTTCCTCCTCTCTCTCATACCCTCCTCTTCTTCCTCTCTCTTTCCCCTCCTCTCTTCCTCTCCTATCGCTTTCCCTCCTCTTCCTCCTCTCTCTTTCCCCTCCTCTTCCTCCTCTCTCTTTCCACTCCTCTTCCTCCTCTCTCTTCCCCTCTTCCCTCTTCCTCTCCTCTTCCTCTTTCTCTCCTCCCCTCATCTTCCTCTCCTCTCTCTGCCCCTTCTCTTCCTCTCCTTTCTCTTTCCCCTCCTCTCTCTTTCCCCTCTTCTTCCTCTCCTTTCTTTCCACTCCTCTTCCTCTCCTCTCTCCCCTCTTCCTCTCTCTCTCTTGTCCCTCTCTCTTTCCCCTCCACTTCCCCTCATCTCTCTTCCTCTCCTCTCTCATCCTCTTCCTCTCCTCTCTCTCTTTCTCCTCTCCTCTCCTCCATTCCCTCCACCCCTCATACAGGACCCTAGTGACCAATGGGAACGAGCTCCTGGTGCAGTTTGTGTCTGACCTCAGTGTGACCTCCAACGGCTTCATGGCCCACTACTCCAGCGTGCCCCGGGGGTCCCGGACGCCCTCCTCCGGGGAAGACAGCATCCATGGGTCTCGGGTCGCCGCAATACCCCAGAAACCTACCTCCAAGCCGACCAAACCAGCCCGGAACACTCCTAAACCCAAGCCAGCCATCAGGGCCAAGCCCACCCCAAAACCAGCCACCAGACCTGGGGTGAGGATACCAGTGAAGCCTCCACCACGTAAGCCTACAGCCAAGCCTGGAGTCAGACCCATACCTAAACCTGGTACCAAGGCTAAACCAACTCCTAAGCCTGGTACCAAGGCTAAACCAACCCCTAAACCTGGTACCAAGGCTAAACCAACCCCTAAACCTGGTACCAAGGCTAAACCAACCCTTAAACCTGGTACCAAGGTGAAATCCAAGCCCACACCAAAACCAGGGGCCAAAACAGTGAAACCAACTAAGAAACCTTTCTCTAAGCCTGGAGCCAAGCCCACACCTAAACCAGGGACTAAGCCTAAAACCACAGCTAAGCATGGACCGAGCCGGACTAAGACTGTGACTAAGAAACCTGCCGTGAGCAAGAAACGTGAGTTACAGTCTGATGAGGGAACAACTGTTTGATACTACACTGTGATTGTTACTGCTGCTTTTCAGACATTTTGTTTAGAAATAACAGCGTGTGTGTGTGTGCATGCGTGTTGGTGTGTGTGTATTTTGTAGCCCTACCGATGAATCAGCTGTGTACCGTGGCTTGTAAGAGGACAGGAACACTTCAATCCAACTTCTGCCCTAATGATTTTGGTGAGTCACACCCTCTACCCCTCTTCTTATCTCTTTGGGTCTTCCTGTCTCCCTGTCTCCCTCTCTCCTATCTCTCTCTCTCTCTCTATCCCCCCGTCTCTCTCTCTCCCTGTCTCTCTCTCTCCCTCTCTCTCTTTCCCGGTATCTCTCTCTCTCCCTCTCTCTCTCTCAATCTCCCTGTCTCTCTCTCTCTCCCTGTCTCTCTCTCTCTCTCTCTCTGTGTCTCTCTCTCCCTGTCTTCCTGTCTCTCTCTCTCTCTCTCTCTCTCTCTCTCTCCCTCCCTGTCTCTCTCTCTCTCTCTCTCTCTCTCTCTCTCTCTCTCTCTCTCTCTCTCTCCCTCATTCATTGGCATGGTTTTAAGTTGTTATATTGGTTGTCATAGCTACAGTATTTGTGCTAGTAGATTGGTAGGTGACCTGCATGGGCACAGTTTAATGGTAGACAGGAAGAAGACACAGCACTTAGAACAATTATTCTAAATCACTCAAAACAAGGTCCTGTGGGGAAACCTCTCTCTCTCTCTCTCTCTCTCTCTGTCCCTCCCTGTCTCTCTCTCTCTCTCTCTCCCTGCCATTCTCAGATTTTAACAAACAAACACCAAATAATAGCCATTGGAAAATGTTTGTCACAAGCCTTGATATGACAATAATATCTTAATCCCTCACAGAGAAGGAAGTGGGATGAGTGAGTCAGAAACTACAAACCACAGAAATAGAATCCTGGTATCCTGTTTAAACCCCTCCCACTCGGTATCTTACTCCCCCCCCCCCCCCCCTCTCCTCTCTCCCAACTCCCAGTGATCACAGGGAAGGTGACATCCTTGGTCCCAGGCCCTAGGGGTAGTGTGACTGTGGATGTGTCTCTCATCAAGTCCTATAAGAGTGGCCGCATGGCCATCACCAAATCAGGGCCAGCCATGTCTGTCAAACTCACCTCCAACTGCAGGAATTGCCCCAGCCTACGCAAAGGTATGTGCCGTCTCACATACACTGACTATACCAAACATTAGGAACACCTTCCTAATATTGAGTTGCACCCCCCCCCGCAGTCCCCCATCCTTTTTGCCCCCAGAACAGCCTCAGTTCATCGGGGCATGGACTCTACAAGGTGTCGAAAGCGTTCCACAGGGATGCTGGCTCATGTTGACTCCAATGCTTCTCACAGTTGTGTCAAGTTGGCTGGATGTCCTTTGGGTGGTGGACCGTTCTTGATACACACAGGAAAAACTGTTGAGGGTGGAAAAACCCAGCAGCTTTGCAGTTCTTGACACAAACCGGTGCACCTTGGCACCTACTACCACACCTCGTTCAAAGGCACTTAAATATTTAGTCTTGCCCATTCCCCCTTTGAATGGCACACATCACAATCCATGTCTTCAAGGCTTAAACATCCTTCTTTAAACCTGTCTCCTCCCCTTCGTCTACACTGATTGAAGTGGATTTAACAAGTGACATCAATAAGGGATCATAGTTTTCACCTGGACTCACCTGGTCAGTCTATGTCATGGAAAGAGCAGGTGTTCATAATGTTTTGTACACTCAGTGTTCATCTGGCACACACACACACACACACATACACACACACACACACACACACGCACAACTGAGTAGAACACTAGCCTCTTTAACTGTCTGGTTTGGTGGATGGACTAATTCAGGGTTTCTCAAACTCGGTGCCGGGGCCCCACCTGGGTGCACCTTCTGGTTTCTGTCCTAGCACTACACAGCTGATTCAAATTTTTATTTTATTTTTTAATTTTACCTTTATTTAACCAGGCAAGTCAGTTAAGAACAAATTCTTATTTTCAATGACGGCCTGGGAACAGTGGGTTAACTGCCTGTTCAGGAGCAGATCAGTTGGTTATTTGAATAAGCTGTGTAGTTCAGGGGGAGGACCAAGTTTGTGAAACCATGGACTAATTGACTGATTAGTAAATTGGATAATTCATTAATTTGTTAATTCATTCATCTATCCGTCCATCCCATTAATTGATTAATTCCTTAATTCATTCATCTATCGATTAATTGATTGATTCATTCATTCATTCAGGAGCGAACTACGTGCTGATGGGCAAGGTGGATGTGCAGGGGCGTGGCCTTCTCAACCCCTCCAGCTTCGCTCTCCTGTACAAGGCGGTCCACGCCAAAGCACTGGCCAATCTCGCCCGCCAATCATGCTGATCTTACAGCCCAGTCCACCAATCACAGAGTTGGAAAACCCTGCCATTCCTCCTACTGTACCAACCTACAACAACTGTTCAAATATGAAAACGAATTCTAAACGAGCGAATCAAAATGATTCAAAATGAGGACCAACGACCAAAGATGGTTTCCGTAAGATTAGGGGTAAGGGGCTCTTTTTATGTTGTCGTATTGCTATTTCGTATTTTTATACACTCAGATATACTTATTTGTATGTAAATTGTGATACTTCTGTGAATAAAGGATGTATATCGCAAAAGATTAGATTATTTTGTGTGTTACGTCAAGTTTAATTTTCTTAAACTAAAACATCAGTAAACGACCTATGACCTCATCAGCAGCAGTACTTTCACCATCGGGTAGCCTAGTGGTTAGAACGTAGGGGCGGCAGGTAGCCTAGAGGTTAGAGTGTAGGGGCGGCAGGTAGCCTAGCGGTTAGAGAGTTGGGGCGGCAGGTAGCCTAGCGGTTAGAGTGTAGGGGCGGCAGGTAGCCTAGCGGTTAGAGTTTAGAGGGGGCAGGTAGCCTAGCGGTTAGAGTGTAGGGGGGGCAGGTAGCCTAGCGGTGAGAGTGTAGGGGCGGCAGGTAGCCTAGTGGTTAGAGAGTAGGGGCGGCAGGTAGCCTAGTGGTTAGAGTGTAGGGGCGGCAGGTAGCCTAGTGGTTAGAGAGTAGGGGCGGCAGGTAGCCTAGTGGTTAGAGTGTAGGGGCGGCAGGTAGCCTAGTGGTTAGAGAGTAGGGGCGGCAGGTAGCCTAGTGGTTAGAGAGTAGGGGCGGCAGGTAGCCTAGTGGTTAGAGAGTAGGGGCGGCAGGTAGCCTAGCGGTTAGAGTGTAGGGGCGGCAGGTAGCCTAGTGGTCAGAGTGTAGGGGCGGCAGGTAGCCTAGTGGTTAGAGTGTAGGGGCGGCAGGTAGCCTAGTGGTTAGAGTGTAGGGGCGGCAGGTAGCCTAGTGGTTAGAGTGTAGGGGCGGCAGGTAGCCTAGCGGTTAGAGTGTAGTGGCGGCAGGTAGCCTAGCGGTTAGAGTGTAGGGGCGGCAGGTAGCCTAGTGGTTAGAGTGTAGGGGCGGCAGGTAGCCTTGCGGTTAGAGTGTAGAGGGGGTAGGTAGCCTAGTGGTTAGAGTGTAGGGGCGGCAGGTAGCCTAGCGGTTAGAGAGTAGGGGCGGCAGGTAGCCTAGTGGTTAGAGTGTAGGGGCGGCAGGCAGCCTAGTGGTTAGAGAGTAGGGGCGGCAGGTAGCCTAGTGGTTAGAGTGTAGGGGCGGCAGGTAGCCTTGTGGTTAGAGTGTAGGGGCGGCAGGTAGCCTAGTGGTTAGAGAGTAGGGGCGGCAGGTAGCCTAGCGGTTAGAGTGTAGGGGCGGCAGGTAGCCTAGCGGTTAGAGTGTAGTGGCGGCAGGTAGCCTAGCGGTTAGAGTGTAGGGGCGGCAGGTAGCCTAGTGGTTAGAGTGTAGAGGGGGTAGGTAGCCTAGTGGTTAGAGTGTAGGGGCGGCAGGTAGCCTAGCGGTTAGAGTGTAGGGGCGGCAGGTAGCCTAGTGGTTAGAGAGTAGGGGCGGCAGGTAGCCTAGTGGTTAGAGTGTAGGGGCGGCAGGCAGCCTAGTGGTTAGAGAGTAGGGGCGGCAGGTAGACCTGGTGGTTAGAGAGTAGGGGCGGCAGGTAGCCTAGTGGTTAGAGAGTAGGGGCGGCAGGTAGCCTAGTGGTTAGAGTGTAGGGGCGGCAGGTAGCCTAGTGGTTAGAGTGTAGGGGCGGCAGCTAGTCTAGTGGTTAGAGAGTAGGGGCGGCAGGTAGCCTAGTGGTTAGAGTGTAGGGGCGGCAGGTAGCCTTGTGGTTAGAGTGTAGAGGGGGTAGGTAGCCTAGTGGTTAGAGTGTAGGGGCGGCAGGTAGACTAGAGGTTAGAGTGTAGGGGCGGCAGGTAGCCTAGCGGTTAGAGTGTAGGGGCGGCAGGTAGCCTAGCGGTTAGAGTGTAGGGGCGGCAGGTAGCCTAGCGGTTAGAGTGTAGGGGCGGCAGGTAGCCTAGCGGTTAGAGTGTAGGGGCGGCAGGTAGCCTAGCGGTTAGAGTGTAGGGGCGGCAGGTAGCCTAGCGGTTAGAGTGTAGGGGCGGCAGGTAGCCTAGTGGTTAGAGAGTAGGGGCAGCAGGTAGCCTAGTGGTTAGAGTGTAGGGGCGGCAGGTAGCCTTGTGGTTAGAGTGTAGAGGGGGTAGGTAGCCTAGTGGTTAGAGTGTAGGGGCGGCAGGTAGACTAGTGGTTAGAGTGTAGGGGCGGCAGGTAGCCTAGTGGTTAGAGAGTAGGGGCGGCAGGTAGCCTAGCGGTTAGAGTGTAGGGGCGGCAGGTAGCCTAGCGGTTAGAGTGTAGTGGCGGCAGGTAGCCTAGCGGTTAGAGTGTAGGGGCGGCAGGTAGCCTAGCGGTTAGAGTGTAGGGGCGGCAGGTAGCCTAGCGGTTAGAGTGTAGGGGCGGCAGGTAGCCTAGCGGTTAGAGTGTAGGGGCGGCAGGTAGCCTAGTGGTTAGAGAGTAGGGGCGGCAGGTAGCCTAGCGGTTAGAGTGTAGGGGCGGCAGGTAGCCTAGCGGTTAGAGTGTAGTGGCGGCAGGTAGCCTAGCGGTTAGAGTGTAGGGGCGGCAGGTAGCCTAGCGGTTAGAGTGTAGGGGCGGCAGGTAGCCTAGCGGTTAGAGTGTAGGGGCGGCAGGTAGCCTAGCGGTTAGAGTGTAGGGGCGGCAGGTAGCCTAGCGGTTAGAGTATAGGGGCGGCAGGTAGCCTAGCGGTTAGAGTGTAGGGGCGGCAGGTAGCCTAGCGGTTAGAGTATAGGGGCGGCAGGTAGCCTAGCGGTTAGAGTGTAGGGGCGGCAGGTAGCCTAGCGGTTAGAGTGTAGGGGTGGCAGGTAGACTAGCGGTTAGAGCGTAGGGGCGGCAGGTAGCCTAGTGGTTAGAGTGTAGGGGCGGCAGGTAGCCTAGTGGTTAGAGAGTAGGGGCGGCAGGTAGCCTAGTGGTTAGAGCGTTGGGTCAGTAACTGAAAGGTTGCTGGATCAAATCTCTGAGAAAGACGAGGTAAAAAAAAAATCCACCCGGAAGACACGTTTCAGTTGAATGCATTCAGTTGGACAACTGACTAGGTATCTCCCCTTTCCCCATCTGGTCTCAATGAGTATGGACATACTCGGCTATTTACAAATCAATGGCTGCACCTGCTGGTAGTTTGTGGTTAAGCAATCACACCTAATGAGGTTCATGTATGATATTGAATTTTCACCACCTCAAAATAACAAAGGAACTGATTTGAAATGGCCTTTTATTTTGTTATGGTTATATTAGAACATCGAATTTTATATTGACTTTTATAAATAATATCAACTGTATATTATCAACGAGGGAAACAGCAGTGTCCTATTTGGGATCTATTCCTTCCTATGTAATGGTCTGTATCAATGTTAAACTCTGTTCATCAGAATTATAAAGTGTTACATAATGGCCTTGACAAGTAACCTGTGGTCACCTTCAGGACAAAGATGTGTAGTCATGGGGACACATGGCTCAGAGACGGTTTGTGTCGCCCCCCGGTGGTCTATTGAGGTATTACGCTTTCTCTCGTCCTGTATTTCAAACTCTGCTGCTTTCAGACCATCTGCCTCTGTCTCTCTCTCTCTCTCATCTCTCCTTCTCCTCATTCTCACTCTCTCACAGTAACTCACTGGCTAAGCAAGGGAAGGTGACACTGCTGGAGGGAGGGAGGGAGGGAGGGAATACAAAGAGAGCTTGAACTGCTGCCAACTCTCCTCTGTTGTACCTCTCTCTCTCTCCTCCATCGCTCTTCTTTGTCTACCCATCTCCTATTTCAGTGATCTATTGAACGCTGAGAGAGAGAGAGAGAGAGAGAGAGAGAGAGAGAGAGAGAGAGAGAGAGAGAGAGAGAGAGAGAGAGAGAGAGAGAGAGAGAGAGAGAGAGAGAGAGAGAGAGAGAGAGAGAGAGAGAGAGAGAGAGAGAGAGAGAGAGAGAGAGAGAGAGAGAGAGAGAGAGAGAGAGAGAGAGAGATAACCATGTAATTGCCAGCTGCTCATGCTCCTCCACACAGCACTGACACAGCAGAAAACACTGAAACACACACAGGACAGCTTGACACACTCTGTCTATAGAATAGCAGCAGCATTCAGAGCCCTTTACTCTTCCAATGTTACAGTTACAGTTTTTTGCCTCATCAATCTACACACAATACCCCATTATGACAAAGATTTTTTTTTTTTACATTTTAGCTAATTTATAAAAGCTAAAAACCTGAAATATGACATGTATATAAGTATTCAGTACCTTTACTCAGTACTTTGCTGAAGCACCATCTGCAGCGATTACAGCATTGAGTCTTGTTGGGTATGACGCTACAAGCTTGGCACACCTGTATTTGGGGAATTTCTCACATTCTTCTCTGCAGATCCTCTCAAGCTCTGTCAGGTTGGATGGGCAGTGTCAATGCACAGCTATTTTCAGGTTTCTCCAGAGATGTTCGATCGGGTTCAAGTCTGGGCTCTGGCTGGGTTACTCACGGACATTCAGAGACTTGTTCCAAAGCCACTCCGGCGTTGTCTTGGCTGTGTGCTTAGGGTCGTTGTCCTGTTGTAAGGTGAACCTTCACCCTGGCCTGAAGCCTTAATTGCTCTGCCTTAGGTTTTCATCAAGGATCTCCCTGTACTTCACTCTGTTCATCTTTCCCTCGATCCTGACTAGTCTCCCAGTCCCTGCCGCTGAAAAGCACCCCCACAGCATGATGCTGCCACCACCATGCTTCACTGTAGGGATGGTGCCAGGTTTCCTTCAGATGTGATGCTTGGCATTCATTCATGGTCTGAGAGTCTTTAGGTTCCGTTTGGCAAACTCCAAGCGGGCTGTCATGTGGCTTCCGATGGCCACTCTACCATAAAGGCCTGATTGGTGGAGTGCTGCAGAGAAGGTTGTCCTTATGGATGCATTTCCTCAGAGGAAATATATTTTCACCATCGGGTTCTTGGGCACCTCCCTGACCGATTGCCCAGGTTGGCCGGGCGGCCAGCTCTAGGAAAAGTCTTGTTGGTTCCAAACTTCTTCTATTTAAGAATGATGGAGGCCACTGTGTTTTGGGGGACCTTCAATGCTGCAGACATTTATTGGTTGACCAGGTTGGCCGGGCGGCCAGCTCTAGGAAAAGTCTTGTTGGTTCCAAACGTCTTCTATTTAAGAATGATGGAGGCCACTGTGTTTTGGGGGACCTTCAATGCTGCAGACATTTATTGGTACCCTTCCCCAGATCTTCATAGACAGGTGTGTGCCTTTCCAAATCATGTCCAATCAATTGAATTTACCACAGGTGGACTCCAATCAAGTTGTAGAAACATCTCAAGAGGATCCATGGAAACAGGATGCACCTGAGGTCAATGTTAAGTCTCATAGAAAATGGTCTGAATACTTATGTAAAACAAGCTATATTTCAGTTTTTTTTATTTTGAATACATTTGCAAAAATGTCAAAAAATATATATTTTTGATTTGTCATTATGGGGTATTGTGATGTCATTATGGGGTATTGTGATGTCATTATGGGGTATTGTGTGTAGATTGATGAGGGGGAAAACAACTATTGAATCCATTTTAGAATAAGGCTGTGATCTCCAAACCCATTTTAGAATAAGGCTGTGATCTCCAAACCCATTTTAGAATAAGGCTGTGATCTCCAAACCCATTTTAGAATAAGGCTGTGATCTCCAAACCCATTTGCATCAAACATTTGAATCTCGGATTATTCAAAGTGATTCAAAGCAGAACTATGCTACCTCAACACACCTGTGCTGTAATTACAAGACAGGAAATAGATGTACAGAACAACACCGAGTACTCATAGATAACGTGTCTCTACATTTTATTATTTTATATTCAGTTCATTCAATTAATGCAACGGTACATCTCAAAATATCAGGGCTCTGTTTCTACACACAATAACAGTATAGCACAAAAGACTGAAACATGAACTTTTCAAATGAAAAAGGATTATAATTAGGATGAAATCAATGTGATCTGCTAATCGTCATTAATATATATATATATATTTAAATGCATATATGATAATCAACCTTTACCCCTGAAAGCCATACTGTACGACAGGGTTTGGCAACTAGACTCAGCCACAAGATGATTTTTGTGGTCCGGGGGCCAGAACATAATTCTAATCATTTGTACACTTCAAATTGACCACAGCTAAGCTCAAAAAGAGATTGTATTTTTCAAATAATTTCAAACCTTGACTTTACCGAGGCACCATTACCTACGTCTCTTTATTTATTCCTGGGAAAACTTGGGAACAGATTTACTGGGACTGAATTTCTGGTGATTTTACAATCTCCTTCGACCGGTTTTGGCCCGCGGGCCGTCTGTTGCCGACTCCGGGTAAAATAGCCTTGTTTGTACTGTCTTACATCCACTTTGCATTACATCTGGTAACGTTAAGTCTGACATCTCCTGCCTACACAGACAGGATAAAGAGCCTAATGTTGTGTCAGCAGAACTATTGAAATGTTACATTTAAGCTATGGAAAGATTATTTCCTCAACGTTTGTAGTAATGCATAATTCTGTCAAGTCTGGCAGATTGCCTACCTACAAAGAGCTGTGTGGGGCTTTGAAGGTAGACTTTCTGTAAGCAAGTGTTGCCTAAACGTTGCAGGATTGTTAGTGCTGCAATGTTACGGCAATCTTTACATTACAGCAATGTTACGTGGAGATGTAGCTTTTTTTGTGGACCATAAAGCAAAAGAACCTGGTTCTGGTTCTCAAAAGCTACCTCTACCTCTACCTCTCACAAGCTTGTGCAATTCAGTGCATCAAGACGCATGTAAATACATGTAGTGTGTGTGTGTGTGTCTGTGTGTATTAGAGTGTGTGTGTGTCTGTGTGTATTAGTGTGTGTGTGTCTGTGTGTATTACAGTGTGTGTGTGTCTGTGTGTGTCTGTGTGTATTAGTGTGTGTATTAGAGTGTGTTTGTGTCTGTGTGTATTAGAGTGTGTGTGTGTGTGTATTAGAGTGTGTGTGTGTCTGTGTGTATTAGAGTGTGTGTGTGTGTGTGTCTGTGTGTATTAGTGTGTGTGTGTATTAGAGTGTGTGTGTATTAGAGTGTGTGTGTGTATTAGTGTGTGTGTGTCTGTGTGTATTAGTGTGTGTGTCTGTGTGTATTAGAGTGTGTGTGTCTGTGTGTATTAGAGTGTGTGTGTATGTGTGTATTAGAGTGTGTGTCTGTGTGTATTAGAGTGTGTGTGTGTCTGTGTGTATTAGAGTGTGTGTGTGTCTGTGTGTATTAGAGTGTGTGTCTGTCTGTGTGTATTAGAGTGTGTGTGTGTCTGTGTGTATTAGAGTGTGTGTCTGTCTGTGTGTATTAGAGTGTGTGTGTGTCTGTGTGTATTAGAGTGTGTGTCTGTCTGTGTGTATTAGAGTGTGTGTGTATATGTGTGTATTAGAGTGTGTGTGTGTCTGTGTGTATTAGAGTGTGTGTGTGTCTGTGTGTATTAGAGTGTGTGTGTGTATGTGTGTATTAGAGTGTGTGTGTGTCTGTGTGTATTAGAGTGTGTGTGTGTCTGTGTGTATTAGAGTGTGTGTGTGTCTGTGTGTATTAGAGTGTGTGTGTGTCTGTGTGTATTAGAGTGTGTGTGTGTCTGTGTGTATTAGAGTGTGTGTGTGTATGTGTGTATTAGAGTGTGTGTGTGTCTGTGTGTATTAGAGTGTGTGTGTGTCTGTGTGTATTAGAGTGTGTGTGTGTCTGTGTGTATTAGAGTGTGTGTGTGTCTGTGTGTATTAGAGTGTGTGTGTGTCTGTGTGTATTAGAGTGTGTGTGTCTGTGTGTATTAGAGTGTGTGTGTGTCTGTGTGTATTAGAGTGTGTGTGTCTGTGTCCTCACAGTCTGTTCTATGAGTTGTTGTTTAATCAGTGTTTAAAGGTCATTCTGCTGTTTGCTGCCTAACAGAAGATGGAAGGGAGTTATATGTGATTGTGTCTCTGTTTAATAATACTGTGAGTTGCCGTGAATTCCTTTTGGACTTTGGGACTGTGAAGAGACCCCTGGTGGCATGTCTTGTTGGGTATGTATGGGGTGTCTGAAGAGACCCCTGGTGGCATGTCTTGTTGGGTATGTATGGGGTGTCTGAAGAGACCCCTGGTGGCATGTCTTGTTGGGTATGTATGGGGTGTCTGAAGAGACCCCTGGTGGCATGTCTTGTTGGGTATGTATGGGGTGTCTGAAGAGACCCCTGGTGGCATGTCTTGTTGGGTACGTATGGGGTGTCTGAAGAGACCCCTGGTGGCATGTCTTGTTGGGTACGTATGGGGTGTCTGAAGAGACCCCTGGTGGCATGTCTTGTTGGGTACGTATGGGGTATCTGAAGAGACCCCTGGTGGCCTGTCTTGTTGGGTATGTATGGGGTGTCTGAAGAGACCCCCGGTGGCATGTCTTGTTGGGTATGTATGGGGTGTCTGAAGAGACCCCTGGTGGCATGTCTTGTTAGGTATGTATGGGGTGTCTGAAGAGACCCCTGGTGGCATGTCTTGTTGGGTATGTATGGGGTGTCTGAAGAGACCCCTGGTGGCATGTCTTGTTGGGTATGTATGGGGTGTCTGAAGAGACCCCTGGTGGCATGTCTTGTTGGGTATGTATGGGGTGTCTGAAGAGACCCCTAGTGGCATATCTTGTTGGGTATGTATGGGGTGTCTGAAGAGACCCCTAGTGGCATATCTTGTTGGGTATGTATGGGGTGTCTGAGCTGAATGTTATTTGATGATGCAGACAATCTGCAGTTTTCATCACAGTAATTGTTTTCTCATAAAAACTAGAAGAAAAGTAGTTAATTTCTCGTTAATCCTCAACCAGGAAAGTTAATGTTAGTTGATGTTGTTAGTTGATGTTGTTGATGTTAGTTGATGTAGTTAATGTTAGTTGATGTTGTTGATGTTGTTGATGTAGTTGATGTTGTTGATGTTAATTGTATATGGGCCTTTAAAGGTGATGCTCTGTTTTGAGCTACAGCTTTTGCTTGGTCTTTCTTTGATACACTTGACCATATTGGCGGACGGTTATCAAGGTCAGACAAGATCAGAGCCTGAACAACTAGTTCAGTTGATCTTTGTGTCAAAAATACAGAACATGTTTTTATAACAAGCTAAGAGTTTAGCTTCCTCAACTTTCTCAATGGGGAAAAACAAGCTAAGAGTTTAGCTTCCTCAACTTTCTCAATGGGGAAAAACAAGCTAAGAGTTTAGCTTCCTCAACTTTCTCAATGGGGAAAAACAAGCTAAGAGTTTAGCTTCCTCAACTTTCTCAATGGGGAAAAACAAGCTAAGAGTTTAGCTTCCTCAACTTTCTCAATGGGGAAAAGGAGGGATACCTAGTCAGTTGTCCAACTGAATGTATTAAACTGAAATGTGTCTTCCGCATTTAACCCAACCACTCTGAATCAGAGAGGTGCTGCCTTAATCGACATCCACGTCTTCCACACCTTTTATGTACAACTCCAGTTTAGGTTTAGGTCTTAGAGAATGTTTTTGAACCAAACACAATGCTTTTAGTTCTATATTTATTAAAAACCAGTTCAGTATTAATGACCCATTCTGATACTAACTGTAACTAGAATTTCAGTGAGCTCACTGGCTTTGGGTGCTGACATGTAGACTGTGGAATCATCAGCATTAGTCATTGTAGCTTAGTGTAAGACCAGTGGCAACTCATTTGTAAGAATAGAGAAGAGGAAGTGCCCAAGTCAACTGCCCTGAGGGACACCGCACTGTACATATCTGATGTTAGAAAAGCTTCCATTGAAGAACACTCTCTGGGTCCTATTGGATAAATAACATTCCAACCCAATGGAATGGAATTTATCCAACATTCTAACCCATTCCAATGGCAGGTGATGTAAAACCATAGCAAGTGAGTTTCTTCAATAAACATCAAAGGCTACAATGAAATCTAACATTTCAGCTCTGACTATTATCTTACTATCCGTTTCTTTTAACCAATCATCAGTCATCTGAGTCAGTGCCGTACAAGTTGAGTGCCCTTCTCTATAGAGGCATGCTGAAAGTCAGGAGTTAACTTGTTCTCTGAAAATGGCATTGTATTTGGTCAAACACAATTGTCTCCATCAGTTTAATAAGAACAGGCAGCAAACTGATTGGTCGGCTGTTAGAGCCAGCAAAGGGTGCTTTACTATTTTTAGGCAGTGGATTTGGTTTAACTTCCTTCCACGCCTGTGGACACACCCACTCCTTTAGGCTTTGGTTAAAGACAGAGCAAATAGGGGTGGCGATACAGTCTGCTACCATTCTATATAGTTCCCCATCATGGTTGTCTATACCTGGTGGTAATACAGTCTGCTACCATTCTCTATAGTTTCCCATCATGGTTGTCTATACCTGGTGGTAATACAGTCTGCTACCATTCTCTATAGTTAACCATCATGGTTGTCTGTACCTATAGGCTTATCATTATATCATTAACACTGGTTTTTCCACCTCTCCAACACTAACTTGACCAAATTGAAAACAGCAAAATCCTTTTTCATTATTAGATATTTTATATAAACATATGATGGTTCACTTGTTCAATGTTTTAATTTCACCTCTGAGTTTTTCCACTTTACTAGTGAAATAGTCATTGAAATGATTGGTTAATATCAAAAGGTTTTGTTATAAATGATCTATAAACTTCAATGAACGATGGAAATGAATTGGGTTTTCTGCCCATGATATAATTTAAGGTTCTCCAAAGCCTTTTCCATTGTGTTTTATGTCATTTATCTTGGTTTGGAAATATCATTTTTATTTATTGATTTTTGTTAAGTTTAGTCACAAAATGCCTCAAGTTACAGAATGTCAACCAATCAGCTGAGCAGCCTGACTTGTAATGTCACCTCTTTTTCATTGTGTCTTTGAACCATACAATTCTTAAATTCATCATCGATCCAGTGGCCCTAACAGTTCTTCCAGATATATACTAACAGGTGCTGGGCAACAACTGGCAGGTATATTTCTACAAATACTTCCAGTACTGCACCTGGGTTCCCTTCCTCATACACACCTGGGTTCCCTTCCTCATACACACCTGGATTCCCTTCCTCATACACACCTGGATTCCCTTCCTCATACACACCTGGATTCCCTTCCTCATACACACCTGGATTCCCTTCCTCATACACACCTGGATTCCCTTCCTCATACACACCTGGATTCCCTTCCTCATACACACCTGGGTTCCCTTCCTCATACACACCTGGGTTCCCTTCCTCATACACACCTGGATTCCCTTCCTCATACACACCTGGATTCCCTTCCTCATACACACCTGGATTCCCTTCCTCATACACACCTGGATTCCCTTCCTCATATACACACCTGGATTCCCTTCCTCATACACACCTGGATTCCCTTCCTCATACACACCTGGATTCCCTTCCTCATACACATCAGACCAACATACATTTTATACATCGTCAACAGAAGAGTCCTAGAAAACATTTTTTTTATGATCTCTTCAAATTGCCAAAAGGCCCAACCTTTGGCATTTTGGCTTTCCTCATTATTGACACAGTGGCACTGTCACTACAACCAACCAATGTTTGAGTCAACAAAAGCAGTTTACTTACTAAAGTGGGCAAAAGCTGAAACACATCTGACAACCACACAGGCTAGGAGCAACATACTGCACACCATTTGGGATTCAATCCAAATCTCAGACTTTGTAGTGAAGCACAAATTGGACGATGACAGTAATAACAACAAGGAAATCCACGTTGACTTGGACAAATTTTTAGACATTCTTTTTTTCCTCACTGCACTTCATCTCTAAGACGGTACTGGCCTGGTCCACTGTCACTGTGCAAATAAACTCAGGGCGTGGGAGAGGGCAAAACCAAGAAGACTCAAAGATTTACCCAGAAATAGAGTTATCCATAGAGATTGGGATTGGAAATTTGGAGCTGAAATGGAGGATAGTTTGCAGAACTCTGTTATGTATATCTACGGCTTGCCCTGATATAAATGAATCAGATCAGACTCTTACATTTTAAACACAAGACATGCTTTCTCTTTCTTTCTCCATTAACTGATGGCAGAATTCTTCAAACGAAGACAGAACTAAACACAGATAGCAATGGAATCCATAACCAGCAAGAGACAGACAGAACTACAATCCATAACCAGGAAGAGACAGGCAGAACTAGAATCCATAACCAGGAAGAGACAGGCAGAACTAGAATCCATAACCAGGAAGAGACAGACAGAACTAGAATCCATAACCAGGAAGAGACAGACTGCAGTAGAATCCATAACCAGGAAGAGACAGACAGAACTAAACACAGATAGCAATGGAATCCATAACCAGGAAGAGACAGACAGAACTAAACACAGATAGCAATGGAATCCATAACCAGGAAGAGACAGGCAGAACTAGAATCCATAACCAGGAAGATACAGACAGAACTAGAATCCATAATCAGGAAGAGACAGACAGAACTAGAATCCATAACCAGGAAGAGACAGACAGAACTAGAATCCATAACCAGGAAGAGAAAGGAGAGCGGAGATATGGGGGAGGAGACATGAGAATGTCCGGAGCATACCAATTATAACATAATTGTTTATGCTAGCTAATCTACTGTATGTCTGTCTAAGATAGAAGCATGTCTTGTCTCTCTTACATTCCCAGGAAATGAACATTCAGAAGGAGTATTTAAACGTGCTACTGCTAATTATCTACATAAGAGGAGACTATTTCATGCAAATATTTGCATGATTGGTTGAGAGACAAATAAACAATCATCCTTCAGGGGTCTCATTGGTCAACAACTTCCTGAAAGTAACCTGATTGGTTGAGTGCAACTCTAACCAGAGTGTTTCTTCCTGGTGGTCTCATCCAATCGTCCACATTGTCAACATTCAGGTCATGTTACCCTGCTCAGACATTGCATGC
This sequence comes from Oncorhynchus kisutch, assembly GCF_002021735.2. Taxonomy (NCBI): domain Eukaryota; kingdom Metazoa; phylum Chordata; class Actinopteri; order Salmoniformes; family Salmonidae; genus Oncorhynchus; species Oncorhynchus kisutch. The sequence goes on from NC_034182.2 coordinate 39,944,451, forward strand.
ATCAGCCAATGGTTGTGCCATCATGCCCCAGATTGCTATAACGCATGTTAGGTAAAATACCTATCAAGATCTGGCATGTGTCAGCAATGTCTGAGCAGGGTAACACATCCTCAATGATCTGCTGATAAGAGTTTATAGCACAGGAGGCTGGTGAGGGGAGGACAGCTCATAATAAAGTCCAGAACGGAGCAAATGGAACGGCATCAAACACATGGAAACCATTGAAACCATGGAAACCATTGAAACCATGGAAACCATTGAAACCAGGTGTTTGATGTTGCTGATACCATTCCACTGATTCCACTCCGGTCATTACCAAGAGCCTGTCCTCCCCAATTATGGTGCCACCAACCTCCTGTGGTTTAGACAATGTATCTATCCTCACTACGGCTTCAGATGTATAGATATTACCGCAGGTAAAAGAAGAACGTTCCAGCACTGGCTGTTTCAGGACCTTGTTTCTTTACCATAAATAAAGTATGGAAAGTTTTTCAGTGCAGTCGGTGTACAGTACATGCAGTTATAGTATGAAGTTGATCATTGATAGCAATAAAAAAAAAAGTCTGTGGTCTAGTACGTTAGATGAACAATTCGTCGTCAGAAACATGTTAGAAACATGCTGTACGTAAAAGTCCTTTTGAAGATGTGGCTTCAGAAAGTGCATATGAAGTTGGGCTCCACCCTCTGGTTTCCAGCCCTCAGATTGCAATAATGTAAGACTGAATGAGGTCTTGGGCTATTTCCGTTGTCGGAAAAGCTACCCCACTTCCTGTTTTTTTATTTAACCTTTATTAAACTAGGCAAGTCAGTTAAGAACAAATTCTTATTTTACAATGACGTCCTACCCCAGTCAAACCCTCCCCTAACCCGGACGACGCTGGGCCAATTGTGTGCCGTCCTATGGGAATCCCGATCACGGCCGGTTGTAATACAGCCCGGGATTGAACCAGGGTCTGTAGTGACGCCTCTAGCACTGAGCTGCAGTGCCTTAGACCACTGCGCAGAGACAGAGACAGCTTGTGAGAAAGCGGTAGGAAATTAAACTGTGTGTGGCATGACAGGGAGTTTTGAGAAGGTATCAAGAAAGTATGAAGAGAGATTAAGTATAACATGAAGGAAAAATAAATTGCGAGTGTGTGAGAAAGAGATATATAGAGAGAGAATTTGAGAGTGAGGTTGAGAGAGTGTGAGAGTGAGAGTGTGAGAGAGAGAGAGAGAGAGAGTGTGAGAGTGTGAGAGTGTGAGAGAGAGAGAGTGTGAGAGAGTGTGAGAGAGAGAGAGAGAGAGAGTGAGTGTGACAGAGAGAGAGACAGATATGAAGAGGTATAATCAGTCAGAGACGGTAGGGGAAGTGGAGGAAGGTTGAAGGAGATTCATCAAGGAACCGTTAAAAGACAGCCTGGCAGCAAACGTTTCTTAAATCTCACTGTGACATTTAAAGGGCATTGGGTAACAACACCTTTCCAATGCCCTCTACCTTAAACCCCCCTTAAGGAATATAATTATCGTCTTGTTCTAGAACAGAATGTGAGTCCTGGAACCCCAGGGGACTTGACTGAACCCCAGGGGACTTGACTGAACCCCAGGGGACTTGACTGAACCCCAAGGGACTTGACTGAACCCCAGGGGACATGACTGAAGCCCAGGGGACATGACTGAACCCCAGGGGACTTGACTGAACCCCAGGGGACTTGACTGAACCCCAGGGGACTTGACTGAACCCCAGGGGACTTGACTGAACCCCAAGGGACTTGACTGAACCCCAGGGGACTTGACTGAACCCCAAGGGACTTGACTGAACCCCAGGGGACATGACTGAACCCCAGGCGACATGACTGAACCCCAGGCGACATGACTGAACTCCAGGGGACATGACTGAACCCCAGGGGACATGACTGAATCCCAGGGGACATGACTGAACCCCGGGGGACATGACTGAACCCCAGGGGACATGACTGAACCGCCCCAGGGGACATGACTGAACCGGCAAGGTGTTCCAACCCCACGAAACACTGTTCCTAATCCAGTGGACCAAATAGGACCCCCATGGTGAATTTGAAAAACAAAAACCTTTGAATATTAGTTGACCGCCAATTACCCTTGTAAAGCTAAAGTTACCCACACAGTCCAGGGAGAAGGGAAAGGGGGAAACCACTGGGTGATGGTGAAGACAAAGTAGGATACAGTACTAGTGAATGTTACAGAGTGACTACAAATGAAAACAATACATGAAAACACACGCTACTTTTTTATATTACGTGAGTGGTATCCTCTCTAACCTCCATAAACGATATGCGCTGCATTGTTCAAGTGATGAAATAAATTAAGTCAATTAATCTACGAGCTGACTGGCCTACGTCTGGAAATAAAATCAGAGCTCTTTATCAAATCAGGTCCCACATCAGTGACACTTTAGATGTCTTTTAGAGAGGAATACTTTCTCCAACTGGTCTCCCTGGGGTTTGTAGATGCTGTTGGCGCACCAGGAGAACCAGGCGATGATGGAGGCGATGGAGGCCTGGAGGACCAGCATCACCCCGTAGGTGGAGGCTAAGGTGGGGCCGGGGAGGTGTGGAGGGGTGGCTGGGGGCACCACCAGGACTGGGTGGAGGAGTATAGCCCTCACCTCCCCGTTGATCATATGAAGTTCATCGAGAATGGACAGGAAGGTGCAGACGTGGAACCACTGGTGACTATGCCCCCAGATATCAAACCTACCCGGTGACAGTCGTTCAGGGATCTTGCTAATGTTGAACATGGCTGACACCACCAGCCAGAAGCAGTGTCGGCAGAAGAACTGGGCCATGGAGGCGGAGGAGGAGAAGGAGGAGGAGGTCGGCAGGTAGGGGGAGGAGTGGAGGAGGCGGTAGAAGATGGGCGTGGAGGCCACGAGGAAGGGCAGAAGGAATACCAGGGTACGTATGATGTAGCGGTAGGTCCTCCAGCGCTGGCGGGTGTTGCAGCAGGCCAAGACACAGATGATGGCCACCAGGCAGGAGCTGGGGATGTACAAGGTCTCGAAAAACACGCTGAACTCTGGCATGGCCGAGGACAATGATGACGATGATGAAGAAGGGTCCTGGTGGGTGTTGTTGTGTCTCCCAATCCCCAATTCCAGGATCCCCGCTCTGGGGTGAATATAGTAGTAATAGGCCAACGAAGACCCGACGGTGTAAGCACTGATGGTTCCATAATCCACAAAAAAGCACACCTCTCTTATGACCAGAGACATGGAGTTGAGGAGGTGAGCCATGCTGCTAGCCATCAGCAGGCACAACACCCCCATGAAGTAGTTCCACAGCGGGTAGAAGAAAGGGTCGGAGGTGGGCGGAGCGCCTTCCAAACCGAACGGCTCCTGGAAGTAGAAGGCAAAGATGAAGACTGGCAGGAAATGGGTCCAGAAGTTGCCGGTCTCATTGGTGGGCTGAAAGGCCGAGAGCAGGCATTGGGCGAGGCTGTAGTTGGGGAAGCGGTAACCGGACAGTATGAAGCTCTCAGTGATGCGGGCTGGGACATCCGCGTGCCGCAGCAGGGGTGGCAGCAATTGGCCGCAATTCAAGAACATGATTGGACGAGGAGGAGGACGGACTGTTTGATAATTGCTTGGCTCCAATAAATCTCTGTTGAGAGGTTGAACACGCTCTACTTGCTCGGTCCTTAAAAGCACTTGTTGTTTTGTCGTCATTGCCATAATAACGCCCTCAGATCCTCTTGGCTGATATGTTTTTATTGATCTAGCTGTCAATCACAGCAAGGTCCTCTTGATTATTGACAGACAGCATCTGATGTCATAATTATAAATCATCCCCGATGATTTCCTGTCAATTCCTTTCTCATTGTCAAAAATTCCCTTCTCATGCAAACCTTTGATCTCAATAACAGTGTCAAAACCAAATGCAAGTTTCATCAAGTGTAATCCTTATAGCACCATTAATGAAAATGGTTTTCATGAGCATGAAATTCCCTGAGTCAGTAGAATTATTATTCCCACGTGAAATTTTAAAAGAAATGTCAGGTGTTATACAGGAAATGACAGAGGTAGCCTATGCAGGAAATATCCAGTGCTTCAGAGGGACACTCGTGATAATTATGTCTCCTCTCAGTTGTTTCTTGACCCCCAGGTAAATCCAAAAGATTAGACACATCCAGCAATCAAGACCTTGATATAGGCTATCATTGCCTAATACACATTCGCTCAGCCTTTATAATAACGCATCGTTTCCGTTATTCCTCGGCAAAACTGAGTGAAAGGTACAGGAAGAAGACAAAAAATACGTCTCACTTCACGTCCTTCAAGGTTCAATGGAGTTCAACGTCAATTGTTGTCTTTCAAAGCCAAAAGACAGGTTCCGGTACTCGAAATGTCATCCTTCTGAAACTAGGTCAGGTGGGTCATGCTGGGGTAGGCGGGGCTATCAGAGGAACTTCACACGGTTGAGCGCACTATTTATTATTCACGGTCTTTAGTCCAGAATTCTCCTCCCGGTTTCATTTGATCAATGTCGCCATTGGTGCCAAATAAATCCCCCGGAGAATGTAGAGAGAAACGGGATGTTACCGTAACTCTAGCCCTTGAAACAAGGTCACTCACGTCCGTTCAAATATGCAGGTTTGTCTTACCTAATGGGAAAATAGTTCACACATGAATGGAGCCGTGTTCGTGTAAATTCGTGTTAATCTATTCTGCCATTTGTTTTTGTTTTCCAGTATGAAGATCTTCCGTTATAACCCAATTCGTTTCAAGTGGCTCCGACGCCGACCGGACAGCTTTTCCATTCCGTGAGCCGGTACTGACAGCTTGTAAATTCTGTAGGTCATGTGACTATCTCAACGAATACTTTTTTGACTTTCCCGTTCGTCCTTCGCAGTCCTTGATAAAGACGAACAGAGCGAGAGAAAACAGGGGATTGTTACAGAGTATAGCGTCAACATGCGTAGCGGTAGGCTGCTAAAAGGCTACCTTCCTCTTCCGTTACTCAAGACGGTCCGGTTGTTGTGATGTTTGTTTCTCCGTGGTTGTAGACTCTGAACAGTCTGTGTCGCTATCTGTTTAGAATGCGCCGTACAACCTGCTCAGATAATGCATTGTGCTGGTGCCGGTTGGAGGTGAATAGCCTCTCTCTCGCTCGCTCTCTCTCTCTCTCTCTCTCTCTCTCTCTCTCTCTCTCTCTCTCTGCGCCACACAGTTGTTCAGTGACACGCACTAGGCTACATAAGCAGGCAGCCGACAAAAAAAAAAAGCGTTTGCATGTTTTTAACTATAAATAAAAGCTCTGACGTCATTCAAATGAAATAGACTCCTTTCCATTATACGACATTATGACGTCACTCGCCGTTGCGCGCGACTCTTGGCTGCAGTCAGAAAGCCATCGCCATCTGTGCCCGTTCAACAAAGCCTACGTTTACGTTTTTATAACTTCTTGGGGGGGGTTCTCATAACTTACAATTATGTTTTGATTCTTGCTTGAACAGTCGCTAAGATTATATTTGGTTGTGATCTTTGCAAAATTACTTGTTTTGGATGCATCAGTTGTTAACTAGAATGCTAACGCTCATTGACAGGCTGTAGCAAAAGAGGAATTTTACTGGTTGAAGTTGAAGTGTTTTAAAAACAAAAAGTATAATGCAGTTGATTTGTGATGATGACACAAACATTATATCAAGCAGAATATTAATACGAGCCTTAAAATCCAATTATAATGCACTCATAAGAAACATGTCAATATAGGTGTTTTTTGCTGGCGTTCTATAAGAACTCACGTGGCCTAACCCAAAGGATTCATGAAGTAAAGCCTGAAACATTGGAATCATAGCTGAGTGATAGACTCTCTGATTGTAACAAGCAAACAGTTGAAATAATTATCTTACTTTGTAGCCCCACACTGTAAACAGCGGAAAAAAACAGAATGCATTGCAACAATATAATCCAGAAAACAGTTCTCACTAACATCATCAAAGTAATTCAATTAGACGTGACATGGTTTCAACTTATAAGTCATTCTCTAGTGGGACAAGACAAGTGGGTGACCTCTTGGGGATAATGCAACTACATAGTCCCATACCCATCTCCACTAGCTGAGGACTCCACTGTGACATCATCATCTCCACTAGCTGAGGACTCCACTGTGACATCATCATCTCCACTAGCTGAGGACTCCACTGTGACATCATCAACTCCATAGCCCCCTACCCATCTCCACTAGCTGAGGACTCCACTGTGACATCATCAACTCCATAGCCCCCTACCCACCTCCACTAGCTGAGGACTCCACTGTGACATCATCATCTCCACTAGCTGAGGACTCCACTGTGACATCATCATCTCCACTAGCTGAGGACTCCACTGTGACATCATCATCTCCACTAGCTGAGGACTCCACTGTGACATCATCATCTCCACTAGCTGAGGACTCCACTGTGACATCATCAACTCCATAGCCCCCTACCCATCTCCACTAGCTGAGGACTCCACTGTGACATCATCAACTCCATAGTCCCCTACCCATCTCCACTAGTTGAGGACTCCACTGTGACATCATCATCTCCACTAGCTGAGGACTCCACTGTGACATCATCATCTCCACTAGTTGAGGACTCCACTGTGACATCATCAACTCCATAGCCCCCTACCCACCTTCACTAGTTGAGGACTCCACTGTGACATCATCAACTCCATAGCCCCTACCCACCTCCACTAGTTGAGGACTCCACTGTGACATCATCATCTCCACTAGTTGAGGACTCCACTGTGACATCATCATCTCCACTAGCAGAGGACTCCACTGTGACATCATCTCCACTAGTTGAGGACTCCACTGTGACATCATCATCTCCACTAGCTGAGTACTCCACTGTGACATCATCAACTCCATAGCCCCCTACCCATCTCCACTAGTTGAGGACTCCACTGTGACATCATCAACTCCATAGCCCCCTACCCATTTCCACTAGTTGAGGACTCCACTATGACATCATCATCTCCACTAGCTGAGGACTCCACTGTGACATCATCATCTCCACTAGCTGAGTACTCCACTGTGACATCATCATCTCCACTAGTTGAGGACTCCACTGTGACATCATCATCTCCACTAGCTGAGTACTCCACTGTGACATCATCAACTCCATAGCCCCCTACCCACCTCCACTAGTTGAGGACTCCACTGTGACATCATCTCCACTAGTTGAGGACTCCACTGTGACATCATCATCTCCACTAGCTGAGGACTCCACTGTGACATCATCAACTCCATAGCCCCCTACCCATCTCCACTAGCTGAGGACTCCACTGTGACATCATCAACTCCATAGCCCCCTACCCACCTCCACTAGCTGAGGACTCCACTGTGACATCATCAACTCCATAGCCCCCTACCCACCTCCACTAGTTGAGGACTCCACTGTGACATCATCAACTCCATAGCCCCCTACCCATCTCCACTAGTTGAGGACTCCACTGTGACATCATCAA
>NC_034182.2:39956921-39986921 GCF_002021735.2 Oncorhynchus kisutch
TGTTTTACAGTACAGTGCTACCCTGTTTTGCAGTACAGTACTACCCTGTTTTATAGTACAGCACTACCCTGTTTTACAGTACAGTACTACCCTGTTTTACAGTACAGTGCTACCCTGTTTTACAGTACAGTGCTACCCCGTGTTACAGTACAGTACTACCCTGTTTTACAGTAGTTCTACCCTGTTTTACAGTACAGTTCTACCCTGTTTTACAGTAGGTCTACCCTGTTTTACAGTACAGTACTACCCTGTTTTACAGTACAGTACTACCCTGATTTACAGTACAGTACTACCCTGATTTACAGTAGTTCCACCCTGTTTTAGAGTAGTTCTACCCCGTTTTACAGTACAGTGCTATCCCGTTTTACAGTACAGTACTACCCTGATTTACAGTAGTTCTACCCTGTTTTACAGTACAGTAATACCCTGTTTTAGAGTAGTTCTACCCTGTTTTACAGTACAGTAATACCCTGTTTTACAGTAGTTCTACCCTGTTTTACAGTACAGTAATACCCTGTTTTAGAGTAGTTCTACCCTGTTTTACAGTACAGTACTACCCTGATTTACAGTAGTACTACCCTGATTTACAGTAGTTCTACCCTGTTTTACAGTACAGAGTAAGGAACCCTTCCTCCTCTCAGGAGGATCATAAGTTACTTGATAAGAATCAAAGAGCTGTAGTTCAGGAAGAGAAACCAGATCTCCCTTCACTTCCGTCTATTCAGCGATTCAACAATACCGTCAATAACACTGTCAGGAAGCCAACTGGAGACAGACACGTACACAGGAATGTACACACAATGAAGTAGACACACACACACACACACAGCTCACATACAAACAGGACACTCACTCAAGGTCCTGTTTGCATACACGCACACGAACACACACAAACACACACACACCTCTCCCAACATACAGTATACTCACCAATCACCAGGTCAGGTTTGGGCCCTTGCAGCATGTGATAGGCCCTGCGGTAACCTTTGACCCGGATGCTCCTCCTGTCCAACTTCTCATCCGGGGTGAAGCTGGGGTTAACCAGTTGGACACGGCCGTTCTGGATGAGAAACCCCATGGTGACAGGGGAGAACCGTGTCAGGATCTGGGAACCCTCAAAATACGGCTCTACATCGACTTATAGGAACCACGTTGTCTACGTGAACTTGGTGTGAAATGTATTTACAGAACAACCTGTACAGGTGTTGTTCAGGGAGGGGGTGTTGTTCAGGGAGGGTGTTGTTCAGGGAGGGTGTTGTTCAGGGAGGGGGTGTTGTTCAGGGAGGGGGTGTTGTTCAGGGAGGGGGTGTTGTTCAGGGAGGGGGTGTTGGTCAGGGAGGGGGGTGTTGTTCAGGGAGGGGGTGTTGTTCAGGGGGGCGGGGTGTTGTTCAGGAAGGGGGTGTTGTTCAGGGAGGGGGTGTTGTTCAGGGAGGGGGTGTTGTTCAGGGAGGGGGTGTTGTTCGGGGAGGGGGTGTTGTTCAGTGAGGGGGTGTTGGTCAGGGGGGGTGCTGTTCAGGGGGGGGTTGTTCAGGGGGATGAGGTGTTGTTCAGGGGGATGAGGTGTTGTTCAGGGGGATGAGGTGTTGTTCAGGGGGATGATGTGTTGTTCATGGGGATGAGGTGTTGTTCAGGGGGATGATGTGTTGTTCAGGGGGATGATGTGTTGTTCAGGGGGATGAGGTGTTCTTCAGGGGGATGAGGTGTTGTTCAGGGGGATGATGTGTTGTTCAGGGGGATGATGTGTTGTTCAGGGGGATGAGGTGTTGTTCAGGGGGATGAGGTGTTGTTCAGGGGGATGAGGTGTTGTTCAGGGGGATGAGGTGTTGTTCAGAGGGATGAGGTGTTGTTCAGGGGGATGATGTGTTGTTCAGGGGGATGAGGTGTTGTTCAGGGGGATGAGGTGTTGTTCAGGGGGATGAGGTGTTGTTCAGGGGGATGAGGTGTTGTTCAGGGGGATGAGGTGTTGTTCAGGGGGATGATGTGTTGTTCAGGGGGATGAGGTGTTGTTCAGGGGGATGAGGTGTTGTTCAGGGGGATGAGGTGTTGTTCAGGGGGATGAGGTGTTGTTCAGGGGGATGAGGTGTTGTTCAGGGGGATGAGGTGTTGTTCAGGGGGATGGGGTGTCACCTTCTTCTGCAGAAAGAGCTGCTCCTCGTCACTCTCAGGGGGAAGTCCCTCCCCTATGAACACCAGTTCAAAGGTCATGTGGGGCAGGAGAACGGACAATTCCTATTGGTGGAGGGGAGGCAGTAAAACAAAGGCAGGCAGACAGATAAACAGACAGAGAGAGACAGACAGACAGACAGACAGACAGACCAGCAGAGAGAGAGAGAGATAGGCAGACAGACAGACAGATAAACAGACAGACAGACCAGCAGAGAGAGAGAGAGATAGACAGACAGACAGATAAACAGACAGACAGACCAGCAGAGAGAGAGAGAGATAGGCAGACAGACAGACAAACAGACGGTTGATAGATGTTACTCTGGGTGGGAAGTGAAACAGGAGGGGTCAGTTCTAATCTCTGTGTTTACGCCCTGCTGAGAGCTGCAAGGACCAGACAAAGAGGCCTCACAGGAAGAAGCAGGGGATGAAAGTGAAAACACACACACACGCACACAGGAAGAGTAAGTGATTGCAGAAGAAGTGGTGATATGAGCAGGGTGGAAATCCCAGGCGTTGCAGTCTTACCCAGAACACCTTGAGACAGCGGAACTCCCTGTAGGAGTCGATGATGTGGATCTTTAGAGACTGCTTCTTCTGGATGTTGAGCTCTGGAACTGAGGAGGGACAAATACTGCACACTCAGTCGTCTTGTTCAGTTAACCTTTCTCTTTGAGACATGCCATGATTACACACACACACTCTCACACACTCACAGTCTTTGGGCACCATCGACGTGATTATGTAGTAGATGGATAGAGGGGAGCTGAGAAGAACAGCCACAGGAGAGGACAGACTAATACCCCTCCACTCACAGTACTGACTCCACAACACTGAGGAGAGAGAGAGAGAGAGTGAGAGAGAGTTTTGGCAGCCAAATATGTGTCCTCCTGCTACGACCTGAGGGACAGCCAGTGTAAAGTGCAAAGTAATGTCGATAATATTTCCCATCTTGTTTTGTTTTTGTCTTTCATACCAGGTCATGTGTCTTCTCAGTCATGTTGCCACTGGTCCACTACCAGGTCATGTGTCTTCTCAGTCATGTTGCCACTGGTCCACTACCAGGTCATGTGTCTTCTCAGTCATGTTGCCACTGGTCTACTACCAGGTCATGTGTCTTCTCAGTCATGTTGAGACTGGTCTACTACCAGGTCATGTGTCTTCTCAGTCATGTGATACTGGTCTACTACCAGGTCATGTGTCTTCTCAGTCATGTTGACACTGGTCTACTACCATGTCATGTGTCTTCTCAGTCATGTTGACACTGGTCTACTACCATGTCATGTGTCTTCTCAGTCATGTTGACACTGGTCCACTACCAGGTCATGTGTCTTCTCAGTCATGTTGAGACTGGTCTACTACCATGTCATGTGTCTTCTCAGTCATGTTGAGACTGGTCTACTACCAGGTCATGTGTCTTCTCAGTCATGTTGAGACTGGTCTACTACCAGGTCATGTGTCTTCTCAGTCATGTTGACACTGGTCTACTACCAGGTCATGTGTCTTCTCAGTCATGTTGACACTGGTCTACTACCAGGTCATGTGTCTTCTCAGTCATGTTGACACTGGTCCACTACCAGGTCATGTGTCTTCTCAGTCATGTTGACACTGGTCTACTACCAGGTCATGTGTCTTCTCAGTCATGTTGACACTGGTCCACTACCAGGTCATGTGTCTTCTCAGTCATGTTGACACTGGTCCACTACCAGGTCATGTGTCTTCTCAGTCATGTTGACACTGGTCCACTACCAGGTCATGTGTCTTCTCAGTCATGTTGACACTGGTCCACTACCAGGTCATGTGTCTTCTCAGTCATGTTAACACTGGTCTACTACCAGGTCATGTGTCTTCTCAGTCATGTTGACACTGGTCTACTACCAGGTCATGTGTCTTCTCAGTCATGTTGACACTGGTCTACTACCAGGTCATGTGTCTTCTCAGTCATGTTGAGACTGGTCTACTACCAGGTCATGTGTCTTCTCAGTCATGTTGACACTGGTCTACTACCAGGTCATGTGTCTTCTCAGTCATGTTGACACTGGTCTACTACCAGGTCATGTGTCTTCTCAGTCAGGTTGAGACTGGTCCACTACCAGGTCATGTGTCTTCTCAGTCATGTTGACACTGGTCTACTACCAGGTCATGTGTCTTCACAGTCATGTTGACACTGGTCTACTACCAGGTCATGTGTCTTCACAGTTATGTTGATACTGGTCTACTACCAGGTCATGTGTCTTCTCAGTCATGTTGACACTGGTCCACTACCAGGTCATGTGTCTTCTCAGTCATGTTGACACTGGTCCACTACCAGGTCATGTGTCTTCACAGTCATGTTGACACTGGTCCACTACCAGGTCATGTGTCTTCACAGTCATGTTGAGACTGGTCTACTACCAGGTCATGTGTCTTTTCAGTCATGTTGACACTGGTCTACTACCAGGTCATGTGTCTTCTCAGTCATGTTGACACTGGTCTACTACCAGGTCATGTGTCTTCTCAGTCATGTTGACACTGGTCTACTACCAGGTCATGTGTCTTCTCAGTCATGTTGACACTGGTCTACTACCAGGTCATGTGTCTTCTCAGTCATGTTGAGACTGGTCTACTACCAGGTCATGTGTCTTCTCAGTCATGTTGACACTGGTCCACTACCAGGTCATGTGTCTTCACAGTCATGTTGACACTGGTCCACTACCAGGTCATGTGTCTTCTCAGTCATGTTGAGACTGGTCTACTACCAGGTCATGTGTCTTCTCAGTCATGTTGACACTGGTCTACTACCAGGTCATGTGTCTTCACAGTCATGTTGACACTGGTCTACTACCAGGTCATGTGTCTTCTCAGTCATGTTGACACTGGTCTACTACCAGGTCATGTGTCTTCTCAGTCATGTTAACACTGGTCTACTACCAGGTCATGTGTCTTCTCAGTCATGTTGACACTGGTCCACTACCAGGTCATGTGTCTTCTCAGTCATGTTGACACTGGTCCACTACCAGGTCATGTGTCTTCTCAGTCATGTTGACACTGGTCCACTACCAGGTCATGTGTCTTCTCAGTCATGTTAACACTGGTCTACTACCATGTCATGTGTCTTCTCAGTCATGTTGACACTGGTCCACTACCAGGTCATGTGTCTTCTCAGTCATGTTGAGACTGGTCCACTACCAGGTCATGTGTCTTCTCAGTCATGTTGAGACTGGTCTACTACCATGTCATGTGTCTTCTCAGTCATGTTGAGACTGGTCTACTACCAGGTCATGTGTCTTCTCAGTCATGTTGAGACTGGTCTACTACCAGGTCATGTGTCTTCTCAGTCATGTTGACACTGGTCTACTACCAGGTCATGTGTCTTCTCAGTCATGTTGACACTGGTCTACTACCTGGTCATGTGTCTTCTCAGTCATGTTGACACTGGTCTACTACCAGGTCATGTGTCTTCTCAGTCATGTTGAGACTGGTCTACTACCAGGTCATGTGTCTTCTCAGTCATGTTGACACTGGTCTACTACCAGGTCATGTGTCTTCTCAGTCATGTTGACTGGTCTACTACCAGGTCATGTGTCTTCTCAGTCATGTTGAGACTGGTCTACTACCAGGTCATGTGTCTTCTCAGTCATGTTGAGACTGGTCTACTACCAGGTCATGTGTCTTCTCAGTCATGTTGAGACTGGTCTACTACCAGGTCATGTGTCTTCTCAGTCATGTTGACACTGGTCCACTACCAGGTCATGTGTCTTCTCAGTCATGTTGACACTGGTCCACTACCAGGTCATGTGTCTTCTCAGTCATGTTGACACTGGTCCACTACCAGGTCATGTGTCTTCTCAGTCATGTTGACACTGGTCCACTACCAGGTCATGTGTCTTCTCAGTCATGTTAACACTGGTCTACTACCAGGTCATGTGTCTTCTCAGTCATGTTGACACTGGTCTACTACCAGGTCATGTGTCTTCTCAGTCATGTTGACACTGGTCTACTACCAGGTCATGTGTCTTCTCAGTCATGTTGACACTGGTCTACTACCATGTCATGTGTCTTCTCAGTCATGTTGAGACTGGTCTACTACCAGGTCATGTGTCTTCTCAGTCAGGTTGAGACTGGTCCACTACCAGGTCATGTGTCTTCTCAGTCATGTTGACACTGGTCTACTACCAGGTCATGTGTCTTCACAGTCATGTTGACACTGGTCTACTACCAGGTCATGTGTCTTCTCAGTCATGTTGAGACTGGTCTACTACCAGGTCATGTGTCTTCTCAGTCATGTTGAGACTGGTCTACTACCAGGTCATGTGTCTTCTCAGTCATGTTGACACTGGTCTACTACCAGGTCATGTGTCTTCTCAGTCATGTTGACACTGGTCTACTACCAGGTCATGTGTCTTCTCAGTCATGTTGACACTGGTCTACTACCATGTCATGTGTCTTCTCAGTCATGTTGAGACTGGTCTACTACCAGGTCATGTGTCTTCTCAGTCAGGTTGAGACTGGTCCAATACCAGGTCATGTGTCTTCTCAGTCATGTTGACACTGGTCTACTACCAGGTCATGTGTCTTCACAGTCATGTTGACACTGGTCTACTACCAGGTCATGTGTCTTCTCAGTCATGTTGAGACTGGTCTACTACCAGGTCATGTGTCTTCTCAGTCATGTTGAGACTGGTCTACTACCAGGTCATGTGTCTTCTCAGTCATGTTGACACTGGTCCACTACCAGGTCATGTGTCTTCACAGTCATGTTGACACTGGTCCACTACCAGGTCATGTGTCTTCTCAGTCATGTTGAGACTGGTCTACTACCAGGTCATGTGTCTTCTCAGTCATGTTGACACTGGTCTACTACCATGTCATGTGTCTTCTCAGTCATGTTAACACTGGTCCACTACCAGGTCATGTGTCTTCTCAGTCATGTTGACACTGGTCTACTACCAGGTCATGTGTCTTCTCAGTCATGTTGACACTGGTCTACTACCAGGTCATGTGTCTTCTCAGTCATGTTGACACTGGTCTACTACCAGGTCATGTGTCTTCTCAGTCATGTTGACACTGGTCTACTACCAGGTCATGTGTCTTCTCAGTCATGTTGACACTGGTCTACTACCAGGTCATGTGTCTTCTCAGTCATGTTGACACTGGTCTACTACCAGGTCATGTGTCTTCTCAGTCATGTTAACACTGGTCTACTACCAGGTCATGTGTCTTCTCGGTCATGTTGACACTGGTCTACTACCAGGTCATGTGTCTTCTCAGTCATGTTGACACTGGTCTACTACCAGGTCATGTGTCTTCTCAGTCATGTTGACACTGGTCTACTACCATTGCTTTAATGTATTGTTGTTCTCATTAATATTGTTGTTGTAGTTGTTGTTAATGGTAATCCCATGTCCACTACTACTATTATTATTGCTGTTGGTCCATTTATTTCTATAGAAATATTTTATATTTTTATTTTTCTATATGTATAATTTGACAATGTAAGTAATAATGAACTTGCCATGTCAATAAAGTCAATTGAATTGAATTGACAGAGTGAGAGAGCGACAGAGAGTGAGACAGAGAGACAGAGTGACAGAGAGAGGAGAGACAGAGAGTGAGACAGAGAGAGAGAGAGACAGAGAGTGAGACAGAGAGAGAGAGAGACAGAGTGACAGAGAGACAGAGAGTGAGACAGAGAGAGAGAGAGACAGAGTGACAGAGAGACAGAGAGTGAGACAGAGAGAGAGAGAGACAGAGTGACAGAGAGACAGAGAGTGAGACAGAGAGAGAGAGAGACAGAGTGACAGAGAGAGGAGAGACAGAGAGTGAGACAGAGAGAGAGAGCGACAGAGAGTGAGACAGAGAGACAGAGTGACAGAGAGAGCGACAGAGAGTGAGACAGAGAGAGAGAGAGACAGAGTGACAGAGAGAGAGACAGAGTGACAGAGAGAGGAGAGAGAGTGAGAGAGAGAGACAAAGAGAGAAAGTGACAGTGATAGAGAGAGGGAGAGGGAGAGAGAGAGAGAGAAAGTGACAGCGATAGAGAGAGAGAGAGAGGAGATAAGAAAGAGAGAGAGAGAGAGCGAGAGAGAGGGGAGATAAGAAAGAGAGAAAGTGACAGCGATAGAGAGAGAGAGGGGAGATAAGAAAGAGAGAGAGAGAGGGAGAGAGGGGAGATGAGAGCAAGAGAGAGAGGGGAGATAAGAAAGAGAGAGAGAGAGGGAGAGAGAGAGGGGAGATAAGAGAGGGAGAGAGAGAGGGGAGATAAGAAAGAGAGAGAGAGAGGAGATAAGAAAGAGAGAGAGAGGGGAGATAAGAAAGAGAGAGAGAGAGAGAGAGAGAGAGAGAGAGAGGGGGGAGATAATGAGAGATTTAATGAACATCAGTATTATAACATTGTTTGAAGGTGAAAGTGAGTGATACAACATTAATGGGACTATTGTCCCATTCTGGCTGTAGTTTCTGTTTTACCCAGTGGTTTGGTGACGCTGGGGACTGCATGAGGAGCTGGGCTACAGAGCAGGATGTCTCCCTCCCTTTTCAGGGGTCCAAAGGGCTCACTGTGACCTTAACACATCACATACAGCAGGACAACTTAGTTCATCACTACACAGCAACACTAGGTACGTTACTCCACTATAGTAACCCATAGGTACCTTGTCTATGAAGTACAGTGTTGTTACTTTGGTAATAAAAACACCCACCAAATCATCATTATCCAATCAAAACGTTCACCAAAACATCATTATCCAATCAAAACGCTCACCAAATCATCATTATCCAATCAAAACGCTCACCAAATCATCATTATCCAATCAAAACGCTCACCAAATCATCATTATCCAATCAAAACGCTCACCAAATCATCATTATCCAATCAAAACGCTCACCAAATCATCATTATCCAATCAAAACGCTCACCAAAACATCATTCTCCAAAACAAAGTGATGTGAGTTGTTGGCTACTGGGCCGTACCAACCTTTGAACCAGTGGGGGTATTGATCTCTGGACTGTTCCACTGTGGGATGGAGCTCATATCTGGGGGAGCGTACCAGGAGGCTCCAGTGTACCCAGTAACCACTGCCCAGTTTATTCTTATTCAGGAAGTGTTCCAGGTCAAAATCAACAGCTGTCACCTCTGATTGGGTAGAATAGTGGACGAAGAAACCAAGAGAGGAAGAGAAAAGTTGGAGAGGTGGGGGGGGGGGGGGGGGGGGGGGGGTTTACAGAATGAAAAGAAAGCTGTAGCATAAGAGAGGGAGGACACTGAGATATATATACATTCAGTAGCGCTCTTATGGTTCCTCCTTCCTTGCTGGCCTTAAACACATTCCCTGTCATTTTGTTACTGCGCCCCCTACCTGCGGCATAGCTGAATGGCAGCTCGGCAAGCTGCGAGTCGTGGCTCATGTAGCAGGCCAGTTTTTCACACCAGTGCTGGTGACTGGCATCCTCTGGACAGCGGATCTGGTCTGCCTGGGAACACTGGTCAGAACAGTACAGGACAGCCTTGCACTGTGGACTATGGGACGAGAGAGACACAGCAACATACCGCAGAGGGAAAAGAGAGAGGGGAGGGGGGAGAGGAGGGGGGAGAGGGGAGGGGGGAAGAGGGGAGGGGGGAGAGGAGGGGGGAGAGGGGAGGGGGGAAGAGGAGGGGGGAAGAGGAGGGGGGAGGGGGGAGAGGAGGGGGGAAGAGGGGAGGGGGGAGAGGAGGGGGGGGGAAAGGAGGGGAGGAGGGGGAAGAGGGGGGAGAGGGGGGGGGGAAGAGGGGAGGGGGGAGTGTAGGAATAGAAAAAGGAAAGAGAGTTGGGGAAATGGAGACAAAGAAAGACCAGGAGATGGACGGATGACAGAAGAGCAACCAGACGAAGAAAGGGGAAGGAGGCCGTTCAAGACATGCAGGGAGAAAGACAGAGGAATTGAGAGTGTCGTGTTTGACAATGTGAGAGAGACACTTGTTAGTAAACACTTCCTCAAAAATAGTCTTACATTCTCAGACAGACAATAGCTACTTCCTGTATATCAACAAGCAACGTTTAAAAAAAACTGACTCTGCAAAGTAACGGATGACCACAAATGCCAATCTCTTTTCCTGCTTAAGCCAAATCCTTCGTCATGACAACCACATAGAAGCTGGCGAAAGCAACAAAACCACAGTCTGCCAACAAAGCTCTTCTATCCACACAGAACCAAGGGGGAAGGAAAAAGTGGGATTTACGGTGATAAAGAAACCTGATAACCCAGCTAATAGGTTCCTGCTGACTTGCAAAAGACCTGAGCCATCTGTTTCAACAGGCCTCAGTAATGCTGAGCTGAGCACTAATCTAATGTAAAAAGCCTCTTAAGCATGGCACCTCTCTGAGAGTCTCAGCTGGTGGTAACCTAGCCCAATGCTGCGTTGGAACATAACCCACTACCAGATATGTGCTGTAACAGACTATACCTGTGTAATCCTTTGGGACCATAACATCATTATTGGAGACTTTTGGTTTTACAAATGCCAAATCTGTTGAGATCACTACTCTGTTTAGCTTGCCTCCAGCAGGTCGTGTTGCCATGTGCGTTGACTACAAATCACCTCTCTCTTATTCTCTCAGTACTCTCAGGTCTGTCAGGTCACCCAAACACTCTCTCTCTCTCTCTCTCTCTGTCTTTGTCTCTGTCTCTCTCTCTCTCACTGTCTCTCTCGATCTCTGTCTCTCTCTTTCTCTCTCTGTCTCTCTCTCTGTCTCTTTGTCGCTCTCTCCTCTCTGTCTCTCTCTCTCTGTCTCTCTCTCTCTGTCTCTCTCTCTCTGGCTCTCTCTCTCTCTCCTCTCTGTCTCTCTCTCTGTCTCTCTCTCTCTGGCTCTCTCTCTCTCTCTCTCTGGCTCTCTCTCTCTCTCCTCTCTGTCTCTCTCTCTGTCTCTCTGTCTCTGTCTCTCTCTCTTCCTCTGTCTGTCTGTCTCTCTCTCTCTCTCTGTCTGTATGTCTCTCTCTGTCTCTCTGCCTCTCTCTCTGTCTCTCTCTCTCCTCGCCTTACCATGGTTTCAGCTGACTGGGGAAGGAGTGTTTCTTACACACGTGACAGTAGCAGGTCGGAGGCCAGCGCATGCTGAAGGACTCTCCTCCGTCCACCTGCTCCACCTCTGTGAGGCCCCAGTCACCCAGGGCCTGGGGCCACAGGACCACCTTCAGAATGGTGAGGGCCTTCTCACACCTACTCAGCAACCTGGAGGATGAGAGGAGAGAGAGGGGGGGGGGATGAGAGGAGAGAGAGAGAGAGGGGAGATGAGAGAGAGAGAGAGAGGGAGAGAGGGGATGAGAGGAGAGAGAGAGAGGGGGGGATGAGAGAGAGAGAGGGAGAGAGGGGATGAGAGGAGAGAGAGGGGGGTGAGAGAGAGAGAGGGGATGAGAGAGGGAGAGAGACAGAGAGACAGAGAGAGAGGGGATAAGAGAGGGAGAGAGACAGAAGACACGTAGAAAGAGCTATATACTGGGTTAGAAAACAGTTATGATATCTTACCAAAAAGAGGCCCTTTGTTCCTTATAAATAGGGGGAAAAGCTGCTAAGTAGAACCATACAGGGTTCTTTGGTTTGTCCCCATAGGGAAACCCATTTAGGTGCTGGGTAGAACCCTTAATTTATGGGTTAACCAAGAACCATTTGATCATTTGGAGGCCTCCCGAGTGGCACAGTGGTCTAAGGCGTTGCATCTCAGTGCTTGAGGCGTCACTACAGTCCCTGGTTTGATTCCAGGCTGTATCACATCCGGCTGTGATTGGGAATCCCATAGGGTGGCCTTTATTTGAGGACCTAGTTATACCCGAACACAGTGGTGTTAGGAAACTACTGGTTTACAGGCCACATCAGGCCTGCAAGTCATACTATGCTGGCTTTGCAAAGTGATGTGTAATTCCTATTGGAATCCAGCCAGAGTCTAATTGTTAGTCATCTGCAACCTGCATTCAGAATGTCTGCCAGGTTAAGGAAGATTGAAAACTGAGATTACCTCAATCATCTAAACTTGAACAACCATCTCAGTATAACGGGTCCAGTCAACAAAATGACTAACATATTGGATTAGTTTAGAAAACTGTATGTTATTTATATTCCTGTAGTATAAAATGAATCAAAACACAGATGTAACAGTAAAACAAACCATTCTGAAAATCTCCCTGCAAAAGAGCATGCTGGGAAATATTATATATGGTTCTATGTGGTACCCTTCTTGACTTCCAAAGAACTCTTGGTAGAACCCTTTGCCTTACAAAAGAACCCTCGTCTTCCAAAAAATGATTGGTAGAACCCTATCCTTCCGTAAAGAACCCTTTTAGAACCCTTTTGTCTGAGTTTGTACCTGTGAAGCTTCTTGTCATTGACGTGGAGCATGTGTGGTCTCCGAGGCAACCCGCCAGTCATGGGGGCCTCCATGCAGCGTCTCAGCAGTCCTACCATCTTCTGGATTGTCTCCAGGGCCCCCTTCCCATCTCCACCCGCCGCCTCGCCCCCACCCAGCGCCCCCGCCCAGCCACCGGCCAGCACGTCAAAGCCCAGGGGCAGGCCAGAGGCATCCGTCACCATCAGAACACTCTCTCCTTCACTACTTACTACAGAGGGAGAGAGAGAGAAGAGGGGAGGAAGGGTGGGAGAGACAGAGAGACAAAGAAAAAGTTGGTTCGATAGGGGCAATTCTATGGTAATGGCTTACGCTGAGACTGATTTTTCATATATATTTTTTGGCATAGACCTAAAGAGTCTCAGCATAATTCCGTTATCGTGGAATTGACCGTAGGTATAGCGTTTTGGTATTATGGTATGATAGCTTTTTGGATAACAGCTTCAAGAGGTAAGAATGAAATACTCTGTGTGCTACAGTAGATCACGCAGACTATGCCTAAAGGTTTTACTCACTGAGCTCGGAGGGATCCACTCCAGCCTGTTCCATCCGTGGAATGGCTGCAGGGGGCGTTGCAGCGCAATCCAGCAGGTGCAGTATCCAGTACGGTGAGCGGTCCATGTGGTATCGGGGAAAATCGTACCCCCAGAAATCACTATGTGGTTCTTTGCGCCCCCTACGGGTGGTCTGGAAGCAGCGATACCACTGTGCCATAGCCTCGGAGAACTCAATCATCCGGTCACGGTAACCTGACACTAACTCCATCTGAAAATGAGCAAGACGTAGATCGGTCAAAAAGACTCAAGAGAGAAGAGAGGTAGACCGAAAGAGCACTAGGCATAATATGGAGGAAATGTAAGGGACGTTGTCAACCACAGACACACGCTACAGATAGTGAAAACATACATATTATTCCACCATCATTCTATCCTATTAATCAACTTCCATTAATAGAATTTTCTTTACCTTGAGTAGGGCTATATTTTTCGCTTAAAACAAAGTTTGTTCTTTGGTTGGAAAAGGCCTTCTATCACCTGTAGCCTAGGTTGCTTTGAGGAATTTGAAAAATGAAAATAAACATGCGACTAAATATGTTGTTTTACGAAAGCAAAGGCGTCATTGTTTTACGCGATGAGGATTCCAAAAAGGAACACCATTTGTCCCGCAAAAAAATGGTCAGTCTATATTCATTTATTTATTTCTCTAGCCTACAGCAAATATTTTAATGATCGAACAATCTATTTGATTATAAAACATTTCGTCTATCCTCAAAACAATCTTTACGTCAAACATGATCAATTAATCAATATTTTCTACGAAGCGCTATTAAATAAATCACCGCTAGTCGGTGGTGTTGTACTAGATTTCTGCACTTAAGCGGTAATGTGATTCAGGGTTGTGACACTGGAGGAGTACAGGTTAGGAGAGTATTTTAGCTAACCCTAAACCTTTTCCTAACCTTAACCTAATTCTCCTAACCTGCCACGTTAATTATCCTAACCTTAACCTAAATATCCTAACATGCCAGGTTAATTATCCTAACCTTAACCTAAGTCTCCTAAACTGCCACGTTAATTACCCTAACCTTAACCTAAATATCCTAAACTGCCACGTTAATTACCCTAACCTTAACCTAAATATCCTAACCTGCCATGTTAATTATCCTAACCTGCCACGTTAATTATCCTAACCTGCCACGTTAATTATCCTAACCTGCCACGTTAATTATCCTAACCTGCCACGTTAATTATCCTAACCTTAACCTAAATCTCCTACCCTGCTGCCTAAGTTCTCCTAACCAGCTACAAAAAGTCACTTCCAGTCGTAGCTGTACTAGCTCTAGTCAGAACCGTGATTCAGGGATACAGGATCAAGGGATTAATACATTTGTCACAAACACTGATGCTGCTGTTTTTATTAAGCAAAATAAAACATCAAAATGTGGATGGAGTCTTTGGCCACAATTGTTTCATATAGCATTAAAAAAAACATTCTGTTAGGACGAAAAAAGTGGCATTGTTGGTGAATGTGGTTACGACTGGCTGCTGGGCTCGTCAGACACGGACCGGATGGCGATCAGCGCTTGGACCAGGAACTCCCTGTGGGCGGGGTTAATGGTCATGTGTCGCTGCACAGCCCAGCGGAGGATGTCCACCTTTCGCCTCAGACTCTCACACTCCCTCAGCTGGGCTAGTTGCCAGATCAGCCTCTCCCTCTCATCTCTCGCCACCTCACTTTCCTCCTCATCCTCCTCCTTTACAGGAGGGGGGCAGCGGAACAGCGGGGGCTCGGCGATGTCATGGCAACAGAGCAGGAAGAGGCAGTCCTTGGAGGCACAGAGAGAGCGGGCAGCACGGGGCACCTGGGGGAAAAGAGAAAGAGGACAGATACAATAGTTAAAGAAGACAGTACCAAATATAGGTCTTCTTCTTTGGTATTATGGCATTCACACAGTTTGTGCATGCCGCCACCTACTGTGTAGGAGTGTATGGTCGATCACGTTAGATTCTTTTTATTTTTTAACTAACCCTCCACTATTTCATTTTTTTTTTTTTTAACACCTCATTCCACTTCTTTGACCCTAACTGATCTTACACCAGGCTGGGAGGCTGGGAGGATGGGAGGACGGGAGGCTGGGAGGATGGGAGGACGGGAGGACGGGAGGATGGGAGGCTGGGAGGCTGGTAGGACAGGAGGCTGGGAGGACGGGAGGACGGGAGGACAGGAGGCTGGGAGGACGGGAGGCTGGGAGGATGGGAGGACGGGAGGATGGGAGGACGGGAGGCTGGGAGGCTGGTAGGACAGGAGGCCGGGAGGACAGGAGGCTGGGAGGACGGGAGGCTGGGAGGACGGGAGGCTGGGAGGAGGTGGGAGGGTGGGAGGATGGGAGGACGGGAGGATGGGAGGACGGGACTCTTTCGTTCAACGCATAGTGTAACTCTTCCACAGTAAAACCTCGTACACCCGAGTACTTCTCTACAGCTGGCACCACAACATCTAGTTTCTGTCATTAATATTTAATTTCTGCAGTACAGTTGATATGCTAAGAAGCCAACCTTGCTGAAGCACAAATTATATCACTCTGTATTGGCCTAGGCAAAACTACTCACCCTCGACCCATCATCCTCTACTCTCTTCACTGCCTCAGCATATGTGAACTTCTGTTCTACTCTGACCCTGCCAACCTCAACCTGTCTCTCTCGCACCAGGCACTTCTGATCCCCAGCAACATGGGTATCTCCACAATTGACCCCCGATACTACACATTCCTTTGTCCCATGCCTTCCTGCACACTTCTCACATCTTGGAATGTCCCTCCTCCACACTGCTGCAACATGACCATAAGCTTGGCATCTGAAACACCTCAGTGGGTTCGGCACAAAAGCTCTCATTGGAATAACTGACATTTCCTAACATGACTTGGTCAAGTAAATACTCTGCTTGAAAACTCAAAAGGACTATAACGGTGTCTTCTCAGTTTCACTACGCTTGCCAAACGGCAGGTGTCACAGACACAGGGAATCTTCAACTTTAGTTGCACCACCTCACCCCAGTAATCACTCCTTTCAAAGGCGCCCTGCTCCGGAGAAGTCACAGGTTTTTTGTCCTGAGGCCTGTGATGTGAAGCACTCGCTCCCTCAGGGCCTAAGAAACACCAAGTCCAATTTAAGCTACCTTCACCGATTTGAACAGTATCCACATTCTTTTCTACCCAGCCTGAGACTACATATGGGTCAGTCAAAATGTAGGGATCCACTTTCTACAAAAGTTTCACTCCCACTGGGCAAGAATCATCTTTTGCATGACCATAAGGGAGAGGCTGGGACTCTGAGGTCTTCTCTACACCTGCCACCGCAGGTACAGTGATTCATCCTCATTCTTATCAGGTTACATTTCTGAGACAGCAGAATATGGTTTGTACTTGGTGCCATTCTTCCTCAACACACATCTTCCCTCTGCACTGGGCTCTTCTCCTTCTTCCTCGCTGTCCATAACCACGTTTATCCATTCACCTTGCTCATGCAGAGCCTTCATCCTCTGTATTGTTTGCAGATCAAACACTGATGGCCGTTCTCCAATACCCAACATCTGTTCCTGAGCACAATTTACTAGTCTGGGTATCTCTGGCCTCTCCATGCTTCCAATTTACCATCTCTGGCCTCTCCATGCTCCCAAATTACCATGCCTGGTTATCTCTGGCCTCTCCATGCCACCCAAATGACCATGCCTGGCTATCTCTGGCCTCTCCATGCTCGCAAAATGTGAGCTACTCTGCATCAAAGAGCAGCGTCCGTCCCACTCCTCCTGTCGCAGTGCCTGATGGTCAATCCCAAACATAGGTCTATAGCTAGCTAGATACAGTTGAAGTCAGAAGTTTACATACACCTTAGCCAAATATATTTAAATTCAGTTTTTCACAATTCCTGACATTTAATCCTAGTAACAATTCCCTGTCTTAGGTCATTTAGAATCACCACTTTATTTTAAGAATGTGAAATGTCAGAATAATAGTAGAGAGAATGATCTATTTCAGCTTTTATTTCTTTCATCACATTCCCAGTGGGTCAGAAGTTTACATACACTCAATTAGTATTTGGTAGCATTGCCTTTAAATTGTGTAACTTGGGTCAAACATGTCGTGTAGCCTTCCACAAGCTTCCCACAATAAGTTGGGTGAACTTTG
Source organism: Oncorhynchus kisutch (assembly GCF_002021735.2). Lineage (NCBI taxonomy): Eukaryota > Metazoa > Chordata > Actinopteri > Salmoniformes > Salmonidae > Oncorhynchus > Oncorhynchus kisutch. The sequence goes on from NC_034182.2 coordinate 39,974,125, forward strand.
GCCCATTCCTCCTGACAGCTGATGTAACTGAGTCAGGTTTGTAGGCCTCCTTGCTCACACACGCTTTTTCAGTTCTGCCCACAAATTTTCTATGGGATTGAGGTCAGGGCTTTCTGATGGCCTCTCCAATACCTGGACTTTGTTGTCCTTAAGCCATTTTGCCACAACTTTGGAAGTATGCTTGGGGTCATTGTCCATTTGGAAGACCCATTTGCGACCAAGCTTTAACTTCCTGACTGATGTCTTGAGATGTTGCTTCAATATATCCACATAATTTTCCTACCTCATGATGCCATCTATTTTGTGAAGCACACCAGACCCTCCTGCAGCAAAGCACCCCCACGACATGATGCTGCCACCACCGTGCTTCACGGTTGGGATGGTGTTCTTCGGCTTGCAAGCCTCCCCCTTTTTCCTCCAAACATAAAGATGGTCATTATGGCCAGACAGTTACATTTTTGTTTCATCAGACCAGAGGACATTTCTCCAAAGAGTTAGATCTTTGTCCCCATGTGCAGTTGCAAACTAGTCTGGCTTTTTTTTATGGCGGTTTTGGAGCAGTGGCCTCTTCCTTGCTGAGCGGCCTTTCAGGTTATGTCGATATAGGACTTGTTTTACTGTGGGTATAGATACTTTTGTACCTGTTTCCTCCAGCATCTTCACAAGGTCCTTTGCTGTTGTTCTGGGATTGATTTGCACTTTTTGCACCAAAGTACATTAATCTCTAGGAGACAGAACGCGTCTCCTTCCTGAGCAGTATGACGGCTGCCTGGTCCCATGGTGTTTATACTTGAGTACTGTTGTTTGTACAGATGAACGTGGTACCTTCAGGCGTTTGGAATTTGCTCCCAAGGATGAACCAGACTTGTGGAGGTCTACAATTTTTGGGGGATTTTCCCTTGATGTCAAGCAAAGAGGCACTGAGTTTGAAGGTAGGCCTTGAAATACATCCACATGTACACCTCCAATTGACTCAAATTATGTCAATTAGCCTATGACTCCAACCTAAGTGTATGTAAACTTCCAACTTCAACTGTAATTAACCAATCAAACAGCTAGAAAATTTACCTATCCGCCCCCGAGATAATTAACCAATCCGACACCTAGATAATTAACCAATCCAACAGCTAGAAAATGAACCAATCCAACAGCTAGATAATTAACCAATCAAATGTCCAGAGTGAGATTACAAAGAGTGCAGCTTTACCTTGATGTTCAGTTTGATGAACACAGCGCTTCCCTTGGAGCAGCCGGGCAGTCGGCGGCCTCCTCCACAGCCACAGCCCTGTACTTCCTTCACTCCAGACTCCCCTTGCAGCAGGGCGAGCGAGTGGTTCAGTCCACACCACACCTCCACTGGAGTCATGGACAGTACCACCTACAACAGGGGAGAGGGGGAAATGTAGTTTCAACTGGAAACTGGACAGTAAGGTGTATAAGGGAGGAAGCACAGACACACATACACAGACACACACCTCAGTGGGTTCGCCGCGGTCGATCTTATCTCCTGTGCCAAGCTGTCCGTAACGGTTGCTGCCCTGCATGAAGACTCGGCCACAATCGTCCAGCAGGCACAAGTGGCTCAGTCCCAGAGAGCACTTCACCACCTAGCAGAGGTCAAAGGTAACTCCGTTGTAGGTTTGAATCCTGCATGCATGGACCATATATAGTAATATACCATATATACTAATATACCATATATAGTAATATACCATAAATACTAATATACCATATATACTAATATACCATATACACTAATATACAATATATACTAATATACAATATATACAAATGTACCATATATACTAATAGACCATATATACTAATATACAATATATACTAATATACAATATATACAAATGTACCATATATACTAATAGACCATATATACTAATAGACCATATATACTAATATACCATATATACTAATAGACCCTATATACGAATAGACCATATATACTAAGTAATATACCATATATATACTAATATACCATATATACTAATAGACCACATATACTAATAGACCATATATACTAATATACCATATATACTAATAGACCCTATATACGAATAGACCATATATACTAAGTAATATACCATATATATACTAATATACCATATATATTAAAATACCATATATACTAATATACCATGCATACAAATATACCATGTATACGAATAGACCATATATACTAATATACCATATATACTAATAGACCATATATACTAATATCCCATATATACAAATATACATAATATACCATATGTTCTAATATACCATATATACCATGTATACTAATATACCATATATATACCATGTATACAAATACACAATATATACTAATAGACCATATATACTAATAGACCATATATACTAATATCCCATATATACAAATATACATAATATACCATATGTACTAATATACCATATATACCATGTATACTAATATACCATATATATACCATGTATACTAATATACCATATATACTAATAAACCATATATACTAATATACCATATATAGTAATATACCATATATACTAATATACCATATATACTAATATACCATATACACTAATATACAATATATACTAATATACAATATATACAAATGTACCATATATACTAATAGACAATATATACTAATATACAATATATACTAATATACAATATATACAAATGTACCATATATACTAATAGACCATATATACTAATAGACCATATATACTAATATACCATATATACTAATAGACCCTATATACGAATAGACCATATATACTAAGTAATATACCATATATATACTAATATACCATATATACTAATAGACCACATATACTAATAGACCATATATACTAATATACCATATATACTAATAGACCCTATATACGAATAGACCATATATACTAAGTAATATACCATATATATACTAATATACCATATATATTAAAATACCATATATACTAATATACCATGTATACAAATATACCATGTATACGAATAGACCATATATACTAATATACCATATATACTAATAGACCATATATACTAATATCCCATATATACAAATATACATAATATACCATATGTACTAATATACCATATATACCATGTATACTAATATACCATATATATACCATGTATACAAATACACAATATATACTAATAGACCATATATACTAATAGACCATATATACTAATATCCCATATATACAAATATACATAATATACCATATGTACTAATATACCATATATACCATGTATACTAATATACCATATATATACCATGTATACTAATATACCATATATACTAATAAACCATATATACTAATATACCACATATACTAATATACCATATATATTAGACCATATATACTAATATACCATGTATACAAATATACCATATATACCATGTATACTAATATCCCATATATACTAATATACCATATATACCATATATACTAATATACCATATATACTAATATACCATATATACTAATATACCATATATACTAATATACCATATATACCATATATACTAATATACCATATATACTAATATACCATATATACTAATATACCATGTATACAAATATACCATATATACCATATATACTAATATACCATATATACTAATATACCATATATACTAATATACCATGTATACAAATATACCATGTATACAAATATACCATATATACTAATATACTACATATACCATATTACTAATATACCATGTATACTAATATGCCATATATACTAATATACCATATATACCATATATACTAATATACCATATATACTAATATACCATATATACTAATATACCATATACCATATATACTAATATACCATATATACTAATATACCATATATACTAATATACCATGTATACAAATATACCATATATACCATATATACTAATATACCATATATACTAATATACCATATATACTAATATACCATGTATACAAATATACCATGTATACAAATATACCATATATACTAATATACTACATATACCATATTACTAATATACCATGTATACTAATATGCCATATATACTAATATACCATATATACTAATAGACCATATATACTAATATACCATATATACTAATATACCATGTATACTAATATGCCATATATACTAATATACCATATATACTAATATACCATATATACTAATATACCATATATACTAATATACCATGTATACAAATATACCATATATACCATGTATACTAATATCCCATATATACTAATATACCATATATACCATATATACTAATATACCATATATACTAATATACCATATATACTAATATACCATATATACCATATATACTAATATACCATATATACTAATATACCATATATACTAATATGCCATGTATACAAATATACCATGTATACAAATATACCATATATACTAATATACTACATATACCATATTACTAATATACCATGTATACTAATATGCCATATATACTAATATACCATATATACTAATAGACCATATATACTAATATACCATATATACTAATAGACCATATATACTAATAGACCATATATACTAATATACCATGTATACTAATAGACCATATATACTAATATACCATATATACTAATATACCATATACACTGTATACTAATATACCATATATACTAATAGACCATATATACTAATATACCATATATACTAATATACCATGTATACTAATATACCATGTATACTACACAAAGGTGCTATCTAGAACCTTAAAAGGTTATTTGGCTGTCCCCGTAGGATAACAAAATTGTTCTACATGGAACCCAAAATACTTCTACCTGAAACCCAAAACTGTTCTCCCTGGAATATCCTCTGGCGACAGCTGAAGAACCCTTTTCAGAACCATTTTCTCTAAGAGTGTACCTGTGGACAAATGTGTGTTTGGTGGAAATGTATCTCTGCACCTTGTAGGGCAGGGAGAGCGGCAGAGGGGTGTGGATGTCATGTGGATCGTAACCCTGCTGGGTCCCAATGAACTGACGATACACACCAACGGAGTGCACCTCCAAATAGACTGAACCCTCACCTGAGAAAGAGAGAAAGGGATTTATGACACATTTTTATACCAGCATGGATGGAAAACCGCAATGTAAGAACCATTGTTGCACGCAGAAACTGTCATATACTGAACTCAAGCTTCTTTTCAATGGAGTTTTCACAGAAAACAATGCTAACTGTGCTGTGATATTTACCTGTGAGGTAGAGGATGCTGCTGTAGCTGGAATGGACCTGAGCGATGGCCAGGTGAGGCAGAGAGATGCTGATCTTCTTCAGAGCCAGCTGCACGGTGTAGGAACGGGGCGTGTTCAACAGGGTCTCATTCACAGACAGAGAATAGACCTTCCCAGAATCTGAGGGTGGAAATGGAGAGATACAATTCAGAGAAACAAGTTGATAATTTACTGGCTTTCATTTATATGTCAGGGACCTTGTAAACTATTTACAGTGTCTACGGAAAGTATTCAGACCCCTTGACTTTTCCTACATTTTGTTACGTTACAGCCTTGTTCTAAAATGGATTACATAAAGGGGACTGGGAGACTAGTCAGGTTTGAAGAGGGAGGACTGGGAGACTAGTCAGGTTTGAAGAGGGAGGACTGGGAGACTAGTCAGGTTTGAAGAGGGGGGACTGGGAGACTAGTCAGGTTTGAAGAGGGAGGACTGGGAGACTAGTCAGGTTTGAAGAGGGGGGACTAGAAGACTAGTCAGGTTTGAAGAGGGGGGACTGGGAGACTAGTCAGGTTTGAAGAGGGGGGACTAGGAGACTAGTCAGGTTTGAAGAGGGGGGACTGGGAGACTAGTCAGGTTTGAAGAGGGGGGACTGGGAGACTAGTCAGGTTTGAAGAGGGGGGACTGGGAGACTAGTCAGGTTTGAAGAGGGGGGACTAGGAGACTAGTCAGGTTTGAAGAGGGGGGACTAGGAGACTAGTCAGGTTTGAAGAGGGAGGACTGGGAGACTAGTCAGGTTTGAAGAGGGAGGACTGGGAGACTAGTCAGGTTTGAATAGGAGGGAATGGGAGACTAGTCAGGTTTGAAGAGGGAGGACTGGGAGACTAGTCAGGTTTGAAGAAGGGGGACTGGGAGACTAGTCAGGTTTGAAGAGGGGGGACTAGGAGACTAGTCAGGTTTGAAGAGGGAGGACTGGGAGACTAGTCAGGTGTGAAGAGGGAGGACTGGGAGACTAGTCAGGTTTGAAGAGGGGGGACTGGGAGACTAGTCAGGTTTGAAGAGGGAGGACTGGGAGACTAGTCAGGTTTGAATAGGAGGGAATGGGAGACTAGTCAGGTTTGAAGAGGGAGGACTGGGAGACTAGTCAGGTTTGAAGAAGGGGGACTGGGAGACTAGTCAGGTTTGAAGAGGGGGGACTGGGAGACTAGTCAGGTTTGAAGAGGGAGGACTGGGAGACTAGTCAGGTTTGAAGAGGGGGGACTAGGAGACTAGTCAGGTTTGAAGAGGGGGGACTAGGAGACTAGTCAGGTTTGAACAGGGGGGACTGGGAGACTAGTCAGGTTTGAAGAGGGAGGACTGGGAGACTAGTCAGGTTTGAAGAGGGAGGACTGGGAGACTAGTCAGGTTTGAAGAGGGGGGACTGGGAGACTAGTCAGGTTTGAAGAGGGAGGACTGGGAGACTAGTCAGGTTTGAAGAGGGGGGACTAGAAGACTAGTCAGGTTTGAAGAGGGGGGACTGGGAGACTAGTCAGGTTTGAAGAGGGGGGACTAGGAGACTAGTCAGGTTTGAAGAGGGGGGACTGGGAGACTAGTCAGGTTTGAAGAGGGGGGACTGGGAGACTAGTCAGGTTTGAAGAGGGGGGACTGGGAGTCTAGTCAGGTTTGAAGAGGGGGGACTAGGAGACTAGTCAGGTTTGAAGAGGGGGGACTAGGAGACTAGTCAGGTTTGAAGAGGGAGGACTGGGAGACTAGTCAGGTTTGAAGAGGGAGGACTGGGAGACTAGTCAGGTTTGAATAGGAGGGAATGGGAGACTAGTCAGGTTTGAAGAGGGAGGACTGGGAGACTAGTCAGGTTTGAAGAAGGGGGACTGGGAGACTAGTCAGGTTTGAAGAGGGGGGACTAGGAGACTAGTCAGGTTTGAAGAGGGAGGACTGGGAGACTAGTCAGGTGTGAAGAGGGAGGACTGGGAGACTAGTCAGGTTTGAAGAGGGGGGACTGGGAGACTAGTCAGGTTTGAAGAGGGAGGACTGGGAGACTAGTCAGGTTTGAATAGGAGGGAATGGGAGACTAGTCAGGTTTGAAGAGGGAGGACTGGGAGACTAGTCAGGTTTGAAGAAGGGGGACTGGGAGACTAGTCAGGTTTGAAGAGGGGGGACTGGGAGACTAGTCAGGTTTGAAGAGGGAGGACTGGGAGACTAGTCAGGTTTGAAGAGGGGGGACTAGGAGACTAGTCAGGTTTGAAGAGGGGGGACTAGGAGACTAGTCAGGTTTGAACAGGGGGGACTGGGAGACTAGTCAGGTTTGAAGAGGGAGGACTGAGAGACTAGTCAGGTCTGAAGAGGGGGGACTGGGAGACTAGTCAGGTCTGAAGAGCGGGGACTGGGAGACTAGTCAGGTTTGAAGAGGGAGGATTGGGAGACAAGTCTCTGAATGTCCTTGAGTGGCCCAGCCAGGGCCCGGACTTGAACCCGATCGAACATCTCTGGAGAAACCTGAAAATAGCTGTGCATTGACACTGCCCATCCAACCTGACAGAGCTTGAGAGGATCTGCAGAGAAGAATGGGAGAAACTCCCCAAATACAGGTGTGCCAAGCTTGTAGAGTCATACCCAAGAAGACTCGAGGCTGTAATCAATGCCAAAGGTGCTTCAAGTACTGAGTAAAGGGTCTGAATACTTATGTGAAAATGTGCAAAAGAAATGTGTAGATTGATGAGGGGAAAAAACTATTTAATCAGTTTTAGAATAAGGCTGTAATGTAACAAAATGTGGAAAAAGTCAAGAGGTCTGAATACTTTTCGAATGCACTATATATTTAAATCAATTGTAATTCCTGATGTTTAATTCACGGTGTGGCATTGAGTTGTAAAACTCCCCACATCAAACTTTCAATTGAAAACCCATTTGAATGGATTTTCAATCAACCAATCAGACCATCCGATGTTCAGAGACACTGACCAGTGAGCAGCAGCAGGACCCTGTTGACCTCGGAGCCGGTGAGGCGGAGCTGTATGAAGGTCAGGGAGGGGTGAAAGGTCATCCGGAACACCCTCTGGCTGGTGTCCTGCTGGTACACTTCCACACAGTCACACCGCGGAGGGGTGAGAGGGGGGGCCGAGCCGGGGGTGCTTGGCCAGCTGGGGGGTACGGCCTCTGCACCACTGTTAGCACGGCTCACCAGGACGTATATGTACTGACGGAAGGAGTTGTCGCTACGGGGATCCACGGCAAACTATGAGTGGAGGAGCGAGAGAAACAGAGAGAGACAGAGAGAGAGAGAGAGACAGAGAGAGAGAGAGAGAGAGAGAGAGAGAGAGATAAAGTGTTCAAGCTAAAGTTTAACTTCCTGTTGTGTGCCCCACCCAATGTGCTACCCTCCACCTAGCTAATCTGTACCCCCCCCCCCCCCCACTCACATACTGGCTAGCTAATCTGTACCCCCCCACTCACATACTGGCTAGCTAATCTGTACCCCCCCCCACTCACATACTGGCTAGCTAATCTGTACCCCCCCACTCACATACTGGCTAGCTAATCTGTACCCCCCCCCCCCCCACTCACATACTGGCTAGCTAAAATAATTGATCATGGCTTGTGAGAATACCCCTCCCCACTCACATCTTTGGCATTCTGACACAGCACAGTGTGGCGTGAGGCCCTCCTCCAAGTCATGTGACCGCGGAGCGATGATGTGGCGGCGTTGCGCAGCAGGAAGACGGTGCCCCGGTAGTCAAACAGCAGGAGGTGGTCGCGGGTTGGCAGGGACCTTCTGTAGCCCAGTGCCAGGGGAGGAACAACAGCCAGGGACACAGAGGGACCCCCGGACCTGCACCACTGGGGAGTCCGGGACCACCCACTGCCCAAACGCTGCATCTGGAGGCCCTGGGAGTCTGTGGGGAGTAGAGAGAAGGTCTTGAGTGGGACTGATTCAATAGATCATTGTTATATTTTGTTGATTTGATCTCATGTTTCATTTTCTGTTTTCTCAGGAGACAGTGTTTTCATATGTGATGGTATCATTCGTAGCGGTCAAAGGATGATGAACACTGAACAAAAAATATAAACTCAGCATATAAAGTGTTGGTCCCATGTTTCATGAGCTGAAATAAAAGATCCTAGAAATTTTCCATATGCCCAAAAAAACTTATTTCGCTGAAATTTTGTGCACAAATTTGTTTACATCCCTGTTAATGAGCATTTCTCCTTTGTCAAGATAAACCATCCATCTGACAGGTGTGGCATATCAAGAAGCTGATTAAACAGCATGGTCATTACACAGGTGCACCTTGTGCTGGGGACAATAAACGGCCACTCCTACGTTGTTTTAGAGAATTTGGCAGTACGTCCAACCGGCCTCACAACCGCAGACCACATGTATGGTGTGGTGTGGGCGAGCGGTTTGTTGATGTCAACGTTATGAACAGAGTGCCCTATGCTGGTGGTGGGGTTATGGTATGGGGCAGGCATAAGCTAGGACAATGAACACAATTGCATTCTATCAATGGTAATTTGAATGCACAGAGATACCGTGTTGAGATCCTGAGGCCCGTTGTCGTGTCATTTATCCACCACCATCACCTCATGTTTCAGCATGATAATGCACGGCCCCCATGTCACAAGGATCTGTACACAATTCCTGGAAGCTGAAAATGTCCCAGTTCTTCCATGGCCTGCATACTCACTAGACATGTCACCCCATTGAGTATGTTTGGGATGCTCTGGATCGACGTGTATGACAGCGTGTTCCAGTTCCCGCCAATACCCAGCAACTTCGCACAGCCATTGAAGAGGAGTGTCACAACATTCCACAGGCCACAATCAACAGCCTGATCAACTCAATGTGAAGGAGATGTGTCGCTCTGCATGAGGCACATGGTGGTCACAGCAGACTGGTTTTCTGATCCACAACCCCTGCCTTTTCTGTTTGTTTTTGTAAGGTGTCTCTGACCAACAGGTGTATATCTGTATCCCCAGTCATGTGAAATCCATAGATTCGGGCCTACATGAATTTATTTCAATTGACTGATTTCCTCATATGAACTGTAACTCAGTCAAATATTTGAAATGGTTGAATGTTATTTCAGCGTATATTCAAACACAGCACAATCCATTTGATTAAAGCGCAACAGACTCTGTCTCTCCCTCTATTCTTACATTTCAAGATGGCTGTCCTTCGCCAGTCGTTGGGCGGGGCAGCGGAAGGCTGCTGCGTCCACGTTGCCTGGCGATGGCAGAGCCGTCTCCAGAGGGAGGAGCTTAGGCTCAGCTGGTGGTAGGTGCTGCAAGTGGCTCCAAAGGCGATGACGTCACTGACTGACACTCTGGACAGAATCTCTTCCAGCTTGGGTGTGAGTGGTTGGAGATCGAGATCCGTTTATGAGCAGAGACACAGCAGAGACCATCATAGCACAATGTTAAAATCCATGTTCTGACAGTGGTTAGTTAGATTGACGGTTTATGTAACAAATGAAACAACGAGAAAGTTGCACTTCCTGTATGTGATCAAATGTGTGCATTAAGTCTAGCTTTGCACTTGACCATTTTAAATGATACTCTACCACACAGTGTGATGTGGTTATCTCACCAGCTCAGGTGGCAAAGAGCGAATAGTGATACAGTGTTCTACAGCATCCTCAGTTGGTGGGTTAGTCCTTCTCTTCTTTGGCTTGAAACATAGAAGCACACATTTTCACTTTTCTTTTTTACAATATTCTATCTCTGAGTTTCCCTTTCAGAAATACTGTACTTATCTCAACGTACCTTAGGTGGCGCCTCAGCTCTGTCGTATCCACACGCAAAGTTGGAACGGAGCTTTCCGGCCTCTTTATTTGGCCTCTCATCCATTTCTTATTAAAAAAATGTTTGGATTTGATCTTTTAAAAATATTAAGCGGTTCCTCCTTCGCATGTGTGCAAATATTTGAAGTACATTTTTCAGAATGTCTGTTCTTTTGAGCCAGTGTTCTAGAAGTCGTCACGGTGAACTTGGTTTTGGAATCATAAGCTATTGTTGCGTGATTGTAGAACTTTGGTGATGACCCATTGTGACGACTCATTCTGTTTCCTTCCGAACCAGTGGATCCTAAACTTTGACTTATTGTGTACCCCTAATAAGCCATAGTATCTCACTTACATGTCCCTTTGGCAACACATTTGCAAGCTGACACCTTCCTGATAATTCCCAATATATTCATCCATTATACATACACTCAGTTGATAGAAAAGGAAATCAATTGATAGATATATATTTAAAAAAAAACAGGATTCAACAACTGAGACATAAATTGAACAAGTTCCACAGACATGTAACTAACAGAAATGGAATAATGTGTCCCTGAACAAAGGGGGGGGGGGGGTCAAAATCAAAAGTAACAGTCAGTATCTGGTGTGGCCACCAGCTGCATTAAGTACTGCAGTGCATCTCCTCCTCATGGACAGCACCAGATTTGCCAGTTCTTGCTGTGAGATGTTACTCCACTCTTCCACCAAGGCACCTGCAAGTTCCCAGACATTTCTGTGGGGAATGGCCCTAGCCCTCACCCTCCGATCCAAAACGTCCCAGACGTGCTCAATGGGATTGAGATCCGGGCTCTTCGCTGGCCATGGCAGAGCACTGACATTCTTGTCTTGCAGGAAATCACGCACAAAACAAGCGGTATGGCTGGTGGCATTGTCATGCTGGAGGGTCATGTCAGGATGAGCCTGCAGGAAGGGAACCATGAGGGAGGAGGAGGTCTTCCCTGTAATGCACAGCGTTGAGATTGCCTGCAAGCACAACAAGCTCAGTCCGATGATCCTGTGACACACCTCCCCAGACCATGACGGACCCTCCACCTCCAAATCGATCCCGCCCCAGAGTACAGGCCTCGGTGTATCGATGAACATGAATCCGACCATCACCCCTGGCGAGACAAAACCGTGACTCGTCAGTGAAGAGCACTTTTTGCCAGGCCTGTCTGATCCAGTGACGGTGGGTTTGTGCCCATAGGCAACGTTGTTGCCAGTGATGTCTGGTGAGGATCTGCCTTACAACAGGCCTACAAGCCCTCAGTCCAGCCTCTCTCAGCCTATTGCGGACAGTCTGAGCACTGATGGAGAGATTGTGCATTCCTGGTGTAACTCGGGCAGTTGTTGTTGCCATCCTGTACCTGTCCCGCAGGTGTGATGTTCGGATGTACCGATCATGTGCAGGTGTTACACGTGGCCTGCCACTGCAAGGACGATCAGCTGTCCGTCATGTCTCCCTGTAGTGCTGTCTTAGGCGTCTCACAGTACGGACATTGCAATTTATTGCCCTGGCCACATCTGCAGTCCTCATGCCTCCACGCAGCATGCCTAAGGCACGTTCACGCAGATGAGCAGGGACCCTGGGAATCTTTCTTTGGTTGTTTTTCAGAGTCAATAGAAAGGACTCTTTAGTGTCCTAAGTTTTCATAACTGTGACCTTAATTGTCTACCGTCTGTAAGCTGTTAGTGTCCTTCTTGATACTACCCTTAACGACCGTTCCACAGGCTTGTGAAGTTATTTAGATTTTTACGAATTATCTTTGAAAGACAGGATCCTGAAAAAGGGACGTTTCTTT